>NW_027278106.1:0-19631 GCF_030028105.1 Mobula birostris
TGAGGGCAGGAGTTTCAGGTCATGATTTTCAGGGCATGAGTTTCAGGGCATGAGATTCAGGGCAGGTATTTCAGGGCATGTAATTCAGGGCATGAGTTTCTGGGCAGATGATTCAGGGCATGAGTTTTAGGTCATGTGATTCAGGGCATGAGTTTCAGTGCATGAGTTTCAGGACAGTAGTTTCAGGGTATGTGATTTAGGGCATGAGTTTCAGGGCATGAGATTCAGGGCTTGAGTTTCAGGGCATGAGGTTCAGGGCATGAGTTTCAGGGCATGAGTTTCAGGGCAGGAGTTTTAGGGCATGTGATTCAGGGCATGAGTTTGAGTGCATGGGTTTCAGGGCAGGAGTTTCAGGGTATGTGATTTAGGGCATGAGATTCCGGGCATGAGATTCAGGGCTTGAGATTCAGGGCATGAGTTTCAGTGCAGGAACTTGAGGGCATGAGATTAAGGGCATGAGTTTCAGAGCATGAGATTCAGGGCTTGCGATTCAGGGCATGATTTTCACGGCAGGAGATTCAGGGCAGGTGTTTCAGTGCAGGAGTTTCAGGGCATGAGATTCAGGGCATGAGATTCAGGGCATGAGTTTCAGGACAGGAAATTCAGGGCATGAGTTTCATGGCATGAGTTTCAGGGCAGGAGTTTCAGGGCATGTGATTCAGGGCGTGAGTTTCAGGATATGAGATTCATGGCATGAGTTTCAGTGCAGGAGTTTCAGGGCATGAGATTCAGGGCTTGAGTTTCAGGGCATGAGGTTCAGGGCATGAGTTTCAGGTCATGAGATTCAGGGCATGAGTTTCAGTGCAGGAACTTGAGGGGATGAGATTCAGGGCATGAGTTTCAGAGCATGAGATTCAGGGCATGAGATTCAGGGCATGATTTTCAGGGCAGGAGATTCAGGGCAGGTGTTTCAGTGCAGGAGTTTCGGGGCATGAGATTCAGGGCATGAGATTCAGGGCATGAGTTTCAGGACAGGAAATTCAGGGCATGAGTTTCAGGGCATGAGTTTCAGGGCAGGAGTATCAGGGCATGAGATTCAGGGCATGAGTTTCAGAGCATGAGATTCAGGGCATGAGATTCAGGGCATGATTTTCAGGGCAGGAGATTCAGGGCAGGTGTTTCAGTGCAGGAGTTTCAGGGCATGAGATTCAGGGCATGAGATTCAGGGCATGAGTTTCAGGACAGGAGATTCAGGGCATGAGTTTCAGGGCATGAGTTTCAGGGCACGAGATTCAGGGCATGAGATTAAGGGCTTCATTTTCAGGGCAGGAGATTCAGGGCAGGTGTTTCAGTGCAGGAGTTTCAGGGCACGAGATTCAGGGCATGAGATTCAGGGCATGAGTTTCAGGGCATGAGTTTCAGGGCATGAGTTTCAGGGCAGGAGTTTCAGGGCATGTGATTCAAGGCGTGAGTTTCAGGATATGAGATTCATGGCATGAGTTTCAGTGCAGGTGTTTCAGGGCATGAGATTCAGGGCATGAGTTTCAGTGCATGAGTTTGAGGGCAGGAGATTCAAGGCATGAGATTCAGGGCATGACTTTCAGTGCATGAGTTTGAGGGCAGGAGTTTCAGGGCATGAGATTCAGGGCATGAGTTTCAGGGCATGAGATTCAGGGCAGGTATTTCAGGGCATGTAATTCAGGGCATGAGTTTCTGGGCAGATGATTCAGGGCATGAGTTTTAGGGCATGTGATTCAGGGCATGAGTTTCAGTGCATGAGTTTCAGGGCAGGAGTTTCAGGGTATGTGATGTAGGGCATGAGTTTCAGGGCATGAGATTCAGGGCTTGAGATTCAGGGCATGAGTTTCAGAGCATGAGATTCAGTGCATGAGATTCAGGGCATGATTTTCAGGGCAGGAGATTCAGGGCAGGTGTTTCAGTGCAGGAGTTTCAGGGCATGAGATTCAGGGCATGAGTTTCAGAGCATGAAATTCAGGGCATGAGATTCAGGGCATGATTTTCAGGGCAGGAGATTCAGGGCAGGTGTTTCAGTGCAGGAGTTTCAGGGCATGAGATTCAGGGCATGAGATTCAGGGCATGAGTTTCAGGACAGGAGATTCAGGGCATGAGTTTCAGGGCATGAGTTTCAGGGCATGAGATTCAGGGCATGAGATTCAGGGCTTCATTTTCAGGGCAGGAGATTTAGGGCAGGTGTTTCAGTGCAGGAGTTTCAGGGCACGAGATTCAGGGCATGAGATTCAGGGAATGAGTTTCAGGGCATGAGTTTCAGGGCATGAGTTTCAGGGCAGGAGTTTCAGGGCATGTGATTCAAGGCGTGAGTTTCAGGATATGAGATTCATGGCATGAGTTTCAGTGCAGGTGTTTCAGGGCATGAGATTCAGGGCATGAGTTTCAGTGCATGAGTTTGAGGGCAGGAGTTTCAAGGCATGAGATTCAGGCCATGAGTTTCAGGGCATGATATTCAGGGCAGGTATTTCAGGGCATGAAATTCAGGACATGAGTTTCTGGGCCGATGATTCAGGGCATGAGTTTTAGGGCATGTGATTCAGGGCATGAGTTTCAGTGCATGAGTTTCAGGGCAGGAGTTTCAGGGTATGTGATTTAGGGCATGAGTTTCAGGGCATGAGATTCAGGGCTTGAGTTTCAGGGAATGAGGTTCAGGGCATGAGTTTCAGGGCATGAGATTCTGGGCTTGAGTTTCAGTGCAGGAACTTGAGGGCATGAGATTCAGTGCACGAGTTTCAGAGCATGAGATTCAGGGCATGAGATTCAGGTCATGATTTTCAAGGCAGGAGATTCAGGGCAGGTGTTTCAGTGCAGGAGTTTCAGGACATGAGATTCAGGGCATGAGTTTCAGTGCAGTAACTTGAGGTCATGAGATTCAGTGCACGAGATTCAGAGCGTGAGATTCAGGGCATGAGATTCAGGGCATGAGTTTCAGGGCATGAAATTCAGGGCAGGTGATTCAGTGCAGGAGTTTCAGGGCATGAGATTCAGGACATGAGATTCAGGGCATGAGTTTTAGGACAGGAGATTCAGGGCATGAGTTTCAGGGCATGAGTTTCAGGGTATGAGTTTCAGGGCAGGAGTTTCAGGGCATGTAATTCAGGGCGTGAGTTTCAGGATATGAGATTCATGGCATGAGTTTCAGTGCAGGAGTTTCAGGGCATGAGATTCAGGGCATGAGTTTCAGGGCATGAGATTCAGGGCTTGAGATTCAGGGCATGAGTTTCAGAGCATGAGATTCAGGGCATGAGATTCAGGGCATGATTTTCAGGGCAGGAGATTCAGGGCAGGTGTTTCAGTGCAGGAGTTTCAGGGCATGAGATTCAGGGCATGAGATTCAGGGCATGAGATTCAGGGCTTCATTTTCAGGGCAGGAGATTCAGGGCAGGTGTTTCAGTGCAGGAGTTTCAGGGCACGAGATTCAGGGCATGAGATTCAGGGCATGAGTTTCAGGACATGAGTTTCAGGGCATGAGATTCAGGGCAGGAGTTTCAGGGCATGTGATTCAAGGCGTGAATTTCAGGATATGAGATTCATGGCATGAGTTTCAGTGCAGGTGTTTCAGGGCATGAGATTCAGGGCATGAGTTTCAGTGCATGAGTTTGAGGGCAGGAGTTTCAAGGCATGAGATTCAGGGCATGAGTTTCAGTGCATGAGTTTGAGGGCAGGAGTTTCAGGTCATGATTTTCAGGGCATGAGTTTCAGGGCATGAGATTCAGGGCAGGTATTTCAGGGCATGTAATTCAGGGCATGAGTTTCTGGGCAGATGATTCAGGGCATGAGTTTTAGGTCATGAGATTCATGGCATGAGTTTCAGTGCAGGTGTTTCAGGGCATGTGATTCAGGGCATGAGTTTCAGTGCAGTAACTTGAGGTCATGAGATTCAGTGCACGAGTTTCAGAGCGTGAGATTCAGGGCATGAGATTCAGGGCATGAGTTTCAGGGCAGGAGATTCAGGGCAGGTGTTTCAGTGCAGGAGTTTCAGGGCATGAGATTCAGGACATGAGATTCAGGGCATGAGTTTTAGGACAGGAGATTCTGGGCATGAGTTTCAGGGCATGAGTTTCAGGGCATGAGTTTCAGGGCAGGAGTTTCAGGGCATGTAATTCAGGGCGTGAGTTTCAGGATATGAGATTCATGGCATGAGTTTCAGTGCAGGAGTTTCAGGGCATGAGATTCAGGGCATGAGTTTCAGGGCATGAGATTCAGGGCAGGTATTTCAGGGCATGTAATTCAGGGCATGAGTTTCTGGGCAGATGATTCAGGGCATGAGTTTTAGGGCATGTGATTCAGGGCATGAGTTTCAGGGCATGAGATTCAGGGCTTGAGTTTCAGGGAATGAGGTTCAGGGCATGAGTTTCAGGGCATGAGATTCAGGGCATGAGTTTCAGTGCAGGAACTTGAGGGCATGAGATTCAGTGCACGAGTTTCAGAGCATGAGATTCAGGGCATGAGATTCAGGGCATGATTTTTAAGGCAGGAGATTCAGGGCTGGTGTTTCAGTGCAGGAGTTTCAGGGCATGAGATTCAGGGCATGAGATTCAGGGCATGAGTTTCAGGGCATGAGATTCAGGGCAGGTATTTCAGGGCATGTAATTCAGGGCATGAGTTTCTGGGCAGATGATTCAGGGCAGGAATTTTAGGGCATGTGTTTCAGGGCATGTAATTCAGGGCATGAGTTTCTGGGCAGATGATTCAGGGCAGGAATTTTAGGGCATGTGATTCAGGGCATGAGTTTCAGTGCATGAGTTTCAGGGCAGTAGTTTCAGGGTATGTGATTTAGGGTATGAGTTTCAGGGCATGAGATTCAGGGCTTGAATTTCAGTGCATGAGATTCAGGGCAGGAGTTTTAGGGCATGTGATTCAGGGCACGAGTTTGAGTGCATGAGTTTCAGGGCAGGAGTTTCAGGGTATGTGATTTAGGGCATGAGTTTCAGAGCATGAGATTCAGGGCATGAGATTCAGTGTATGATTTTCAGGGCAGGAGATTCAGGGCAGGTGTTTCAGTGCAGGAGTTTCAGGGCATGAGATTCAGAGCATGAGATTCAGGGCATGAGTTTTAGGACAGGAGATTCAGGGCATGAGTTTCAGGGCATGAGTTTCAGGGCATGAGTTTCAGGGCAGGAGTTTCAGGGCATGTAATTCAGGGCTTCAGTTTCAGGATATGAGATTCATGGCATGAGTTTGAGTGCAGGAGTTTCAGGGCATGAGATTCAGGGCATGAGTTTGAGTGCATGGGTTTCAGGGCAGGAGTTTCAGGGTATGTGATTTAGGGCATGAGATTCCGGGCATGAGATTCAGGGCTTGAGATTCAGGGCATGAGTTTCAGTGCAGGAACTTGAGGGCATGAGATTAAGGGCATGAGTTTCAGAGCATGAGATTCAGGGCTTGCGATTCAGGGCATGATTTTCAGGGCAGGAGATTCAGGGCAGGTGTTTCAGTGCAGGAGTTTCAGGGCATGAGATTCAGGGCATGAGATTCAGGGCATGAGTTTCAGGACAGGAAATTCAGGGCATGAGTCTCAGGGCATGAGTTTCAGGGCAGGAGTTTCAGGGCAGGTGATTCAGGGCGTGAGTTTCAGGATATGAGATTCATGGCATGAGTTTCAGTGCAGGAGTTTCAGGGCATGAGATTCAGGGCTTGAGTTTCAGGGCATGAGGTTCAGTGCATGAGTTTCAGGTCATGAGATTCAGGGCATGAGTTTCAGTGCAGGAACTTGAGGGCATGAGATTCAGGGCATGAGTTTCAGAGCATGAGATTCAGGGCATGAGATTCAGGGCATGATTTTCAGGGCAGGAGATTCAGGGCAGGTGTTTCAGTGCAGGAGTTTCAGGGCATGAGATTCAGGGCATGAGATTCAGGGCATGAGTTTCAGGACAGGAAATTCAGGGCATGAGTTTCAGGGCATGAGTTTCAGGGCAGGAGTATCAGGGCATGAGATTCAGGGCATGAGTTTCAGAGCATGAGATTCAGGGCATGAGATTCAGGGCATGATTTTCAGGGCAGGAGATTCAGGGCAGGTGTTTCAGTGCAGGAGTTTCAGGGCATGAGATTCAGGGCATGAGATTCAGGGCATGAGTTTCAGGACAGGAGATTCAGGGCATGAGTTTCAGGGCATGAGTTTCAGGGCACGAGATTCAGGGCATGAGATTCAGGGCTTCATTTTCAGGGCAGGAGATTCAGGGCAGGTGTTTCAGTGCAGGAGTTTCAGGGCACGAGATTCAGGGCATGAGATTCAGGGCATGAGTTTCAGGGCATGAGTTTCAGGGCAGGAGTTTCAGGGCATGTGATTCAAGGCGTGAGTTTCAGGATATGAGATTCATGGCATGAGTTTCAGTGCAGGTGTTTCAGGGCATGAGATTCAGGGCATGAGTTTCAGTGCATGAGTTTGAGGGCAGGAGTTTCAAGGCATGAGATTCAGGGCATGACTTTCAGTGCATGAGTTTGAGGGCAGGAGTTTCAGGGCATGAGATTCAGGGGATGAGTTTCAGGGCATGAGTTTCTGGGCAGATGATTCAGGGCATGAGTTTTAGGGCATGTGATTCAGGGCATGAGTTTCAGTGCATGAGTTTCAGGACAGGAGTTTCAGGGTATGTGATGTAGGGCATGAGTTTCAGGGCATGAGATTCAGGGCTTGAGATTCAGGGCATGAGTTTCAGAGCATGAGATTCAGGGCATGAGATTCAGGGCATGATTTTCAGGGCAGGAGATTCAGGGCAGGTGTTTCAGTGCAGGAGTTTCAGGGCATGAGATTCAGGGCATGAGATTCAGGGCATGAGTTTCAGGACAGGAGATTCAGGGCATGAGTTTCAGGGCATGAGTTTCAGGGCATGAGATTCAGGGCATGAGATTCAGGGCTTCATTTTCAGGGCAGGAGATTTAGGGCAGGTGTTTCAGTGCAGGAGTTTCAGGGCACGAGATTCAGGGCATGAGATTCAGGGCATGAGTTTCAGGGCATGAGTTTCAGGGCATGAGTTTCAGGGCAGGAGTTTCAGGGCATGTGATTCAAGGCGTGAGTTTCAGGATATGAGATTCATGGCATGAGTTTCAGTGCAGGTGTTTCAGGGCATGAGATTCAGGGCATGAGTTTCAGTGCATGAGTTTGAGGGCAGGAGTTTCAAGGCATGAGATTCAGGGCATGAGTTTCAGGGCATGATATTCAGGGCATGAGTTTTAGGGCATGTGATTCAGGGCATGAGTTTCAGTGCATGAGTTTCAGGGCAGGAGTTTCAGGGTATGTGATTTAGGGCATGAGTTTCAGGGCATGAGATTCAGGGCTTGAGTTTCAGGGCATGAGGTTCAGGGCATGAGTTTCAGGGCATGAGATTCTGGGCTTGAGTTTCAGTGCAGGAACTTGAGGGCATGAGATTCAGTGCACGAGTTTCAGAGCATGAGATTCAGGGCATGAGATTCAGGTCATGATTTTCAAGGCAGGAGATTCAGGGCAGGTGTTTCAGTGCAGGAGTTTCAGGGCATGAGATTCAGGGCATGAGATTCAGGGCATGAGATTCAGGGCTTCATTTTCAGGGCAGGAGATTCAGGGCAGGTGTTTCAGTGCAGGAGTTTCAGGGCACGAGATTCAGGGCATGAGATTCAGGGCATGAGTTTCAGGACATGAGTTTCAGGGCATGAGTTTCAGGGCAGGAGTTTCAGGGCATGTGATTCAAGGCGTGAATTTCAGGATATGAGATTCATGGCATGAGTTTCAGTGCAGGTGTTTCAGGGCATGAGATTCAGGGCATGAGTTTCAGTGCATGAGTTTGAGGGCAGGAGTTTCAAGGCATGAGATTCAGGGCATGAGTTTCAGTGCATGAGTTTGAGGGCAGGAGTTTCAGGTCATGATTTTCAGGGCATGAGTTTCAGGGCATGAGATTCAGGGCAGGTATTTCAGGGCATGTAATTCAGGGCATGAGTTTCTGGGCAGATGATTCAGGGCATGAGTTTTAGGTCATGAGATTCATGGCATGAGTTTCAGTGCAGGTGTTTCAGGGCATGTGATTCAGGGCATGAGTTTCAGTGCAGTAACTTGAGGTCATGAGATTCAGTGCACGAGTTTCAGAGCGTGAGATTCAGGGCATGAGATTCAGGGCATGAGTTTCAGGGCAGGAGATTCAGGGCAGGTGTTTCAGTGCAGGAGTTTCAGGGCATGAGATTCAGGACATGAGATTCAGGGCATGAGTTTTAGGACAGGAGATTCTGGGCATGAGTTTCAGGGCATGAGTTTCAGGGCATGAGTTTCAGGGCAGGAGTTTCAGGGCATGTAATTCAGGGCGTGAGTTTCAGGATATGAGATTCATGGCATGAGTTTCAGTGCAGGAGTTTCAGGGCATGAGATTCAGGGCATGAGTTTCAGGGCATGAGATTCAGGGCAGGTATTTCAGGGCATGTAATTCAGGGCATGAGTTTCTGGGCAGATGATTCAGGGCATGAGTTTTAGGGCATGTGATTCAGGGCATGAGTTTCAGGGCATGAGATTCAGGGCTTGAGTTTCAGGGAATGAGGTTCAGGGCATGAGTTTCAGGGCATGAGATTCAGGGCATGAGTTTCAGTGCAGGAACTTGAGGGCATGAGATTCAGTGCACGAGTTTCAGAGCATGAGATTCAGGGCATGAGATTCAGGGCATGATTTTTAAGGCAGGAGATTCAGGGCTGGTGTTTCAGTGCAGGAGTTTCAGGGCATGAGATTCAGGGCATGAGATTCAGGGCATGAGTTTCAGGGCATGAGATTCAGGGCAGGTATTTCAGGGCATGTAATTCAGGGCATGAGTTTCTGGGCAGATGATTCAGGGCAGGAATTTTAGGGCATGTGTTTCAGGGCATGTAATTCAGGGCATGAGTTTCTGGGCAGATGATTCAGGGCAGGAATTTTAGGGCATGTGATTCAGGGCATGAGTTTCAGTGCATGAGTTTCAGGGCAGTAGTTTCAGGGTATGTGATTTAGGGTATGAGTTTCAGGGCATGAGATTCAGGGCTTGAATTTCAGTGCATGAGATTCAGGGCAGGAGTTTTAGGGCATGTGATTCAGGGCACGAGTTTGAGTGCATGAGTTTCAGGGCAGGAGTTTCAGGGTATGTGATTTAGGGCATGAGTTTCAGAGCATGAGATTCAGGGCATGAGATTCAGTGTATGATTTTCAGGGCAGGAGATTCAGGGCAGGTGTTTCAGTGCAGGAGTTTCAGGGCATGAGATTCAGAGCATGAGATTCAGGGCATGAGTTTTAGGACAGGAGATTCAGGGCATGAGTTTCAGGGCATGAGTTTCAGGGCATGAGTTTCAGGGCAGGAGTTTCAGGGCATGTAATTCAGGGCGTGAGTTTTAGGATATGAGATTCATGGCATGAGTTTGAGTGCAGGAGTTTCAGGGCATGAGATTCAGGGCATGAGTTTCAGGGCATGAGATTCAGGGCAGGTATTTCAGGGCATGTAATTCAGGGCATGAGTTTCTGGGCAGATGATTCAGGGCAGGAGTTTTAGGGCATGAGATTCAGGGCATGAGATTCAGGGCATGAGTTTCAGGGCATGAGATTCAGGGCAGGTATTTCAGGGCATGTAATTCAGGGCATGATTTTCTGGGCAGATGATTCAGGGCAGGAATTTTAGGGCATGTGATTCAGGGCATGAGTTTCAGTGCATGAGTTTCAGGACAGTAGTTTCAGGGTATGTGATTTAGGGCATGAGTTTCAGGGCAGGAGATTCAGGGCTTGAGTTTCAGGGCATGAGGTTCAGGGCATGAGTTTCAGGGCATGAGTTTCAGGACAGGAGTTTTAGGGCATGTGATTCAGGGCATGAGTTTGAGTGCATGGGTTTCAGGGCAGGAGTTTCAGGGTATGTGATTTAGGGCATGAGATTCCGGGCATGAGATTCAGGGCTTGAGATTCAGGGCATGAGTTTCAGTGCTGGAACTTGAGGGCATGAGATTAAGGGCATGAGTTTCAGAGCATGAGATTCAGGGCTTGCGATTCAGGGCATGATTTTCAGGGCAGGAGATTCAGGGCAGGTGTTTCAGTGCAGGAGATTCAGGGCATGAGATTCAGGGCATGAGATTCAGGGCATGAGTTTCAGGACAGGAAATTCAGGGCATGAGTCTCAGGGCATGAGTTTCAGGGCAGGAGTTTCAGGGCAGGTGATTCAGGGCGTGAGTTTCAGGATATGAGATTCATGGCATGAGTTTCAGTGCAGGAGTTTCAGGGCATGAGATTCAGGGCTTGAGTTTCAGGGCATGAGGTTCAGTGCATGAGTTTCAGGTCATGAGATTCAGGGCATGAGTTTCAGTGCAGGAACTTGAGGGCATGAGATTCAGGGCATGAGTTTCAGAGCATGAGATTCAGGGCATGAGATTCAGGGCATGATTTTCAGGGCAGGAGATTCAGGGCAGGTGTTTCAGTGCAGGAGTTTCAGGGCATGAGATTCAGGGCATGAGATTCAGGGCATGAGTTTCAGGACAGGAAATTCAGGGCATGAGTTTCAGGGCATGAGTTTCAGGGCAGGAGTATCAGGGCATGAGATTCAGGGCATGAGTTTCAGAGCATGAGATTCAGGGCATGAGATTCAGGGCATGATTTTCAGGGCAGGAGATTCAGGGCAGGTGTTTCAGTGCAGGAGTTTCAGGGCATGAGATTCAGGGCATGAGATTCAGGGCATGAGTTTCAGGACAGGAGATTCAGGGCATGAGTTTCAGGGCATGAGTTTCAGGGCACGAGATTCAGGGCATGAGATTCAGGGCTTCATTTTCAGGGCAGGAGATTCAGGGCAGGTGTTTCAGTGCAGGAGTTTCAGGGCACGAGATTCAGGGCATGAGATTCAGGGCATGAGTTTCAGGGCATGAGTTTCAGGGCAGGAGTTTCAGGGCATGTGATTCAAGGCGTGAGTTTCAGGATATGAGATTCATGGCATGAGTTTCAGTGCAGGTGTTTCAGGGCATGAGATTCAGGGCATGAGTTTCAGTGCATGAGTTTGAGGGCAGGAGTTTCAAGGCATGAGATTCAGGGCATGACTTTCAGTGCATGAGTTTGAGGGCAGGAGTTTCAGGGCATGAGATTCAGGGGATGAGTTTCAGGGCATGAGATTCAGGGCAGGTATTTCAGGGCATGTAATTCAGGGCATGAGTTTCTGGGCAGATGATTCAGGGCATGAGTTTTAGGGCATGTGATTCAGGGCATGAGTTTCAGTGCATGAGTTTCAGGACAGGAGTTTCAGGGTATGTGATGTAGGGCATGAGTTTCAGGGCATGAGATTCAGGGCTTGAGATTCAGGGCATGAGTTTCAGAGCATGAGATTCAGGGCATGAGATTCAGGGCATGATTTTCAGGGCAGGAGATTCAGGGCAGGTGTTTCAGTGCAGGAGTTTCAGGGCATGAGATTCAGGGCATGAGATTCAGGGCATGAGTTTCAGGACAGGAGATTCAGGGCATGAGTTTCAGGGCATGAGTTTCAGGGCATGAGATTCAGGGCATGAGATTCAGGGCTTCATTTTCAGGGCAGGAGATTTAGGGCAGGTGTTTCAGTGCAGGAGTTTCAGGGCACGAGATTCAGGGCATGAGATTCAGGGCATGAGTTTCAGGGCATGAGTTTCAGGGCATGAGTTTCAGGGCAGGAGTTTCAGGGCATGTGATTCAAGGCGTGAGTTTCAGGATATGAGATTCATGGCATGAGTTTCAGTGCAGGTGTTTCAGGGCATGAGATTCAGGGCATGAGTTTCAGTGCATGAGTTTGAGGGCAGGAGTTTCAAGGCATGAGATTCAGGGCATGAGTTTCAGGGCATGATATTCAGGGCAGGTATTTCAGGGCATGTAATTCAGGGCATGAGTTTCTGGGCCGATGATTCAGGGCATGAGTTTTAGGGCATGTGATTCAGGGCATGAGTTTCAGTGCATGAGTTTCAGGGCAGGAGTTTCAGGGTATGTGATTTAGGGCATGAGTTTCAGGGCATGAGATTCAGGGCTTGAGTTTCAGGGCATGAGGTTCAGGGCATGAGTTTCAGGGCATGAGATTCTGGGCTTGAGTTTCAGTGCAGGAACTTGAGGGCATGAGATTCAGTGCACGAGTTTCAGAGCATGAGATTCAGGGCATGAGATTCAGGTCATGATTTTCAAGGCAGGAGATTCAGGGCAGGTGTTTCAGTGCAGGAGTTTCAGGACATGAGATTCAGGGCATGAGTTTCAGTGCAGTAACTTGAGGTCATGAGATTCAGTGCACGAGATTCAGAGCGTGAGATTCAGGGCATGAGATTCAGGGCATGAGTTTCAGGGCATGAAATTCAAGGCAGGTGTTTCAGTGCAGGAGTTTCAGGGCATGAGATTCAGGACATGAGATTCAGGGCATGAGTTTTAGGACAGGAGATTCAGGGCATGAGTTTCAGGGCATGAGTTTCAGGGTATGAGTTTCAGGGCAGGAGTTTCAGGGCATGTAATTCAGGGCGTGAGTTTCAGGATATGAGATTCATGGCATGAGTTTCAGTGCAGGAGTTTCAGGGCATGAGATTCAGGGCATGAGTTTCAGGGCATGAGATTCAGGGCTTGAGATTCAGGGCATGAGTTTCAGAGCATGAGATTCAGGGCATGAGATTCAGGGCATGATTTTCAGGGCAGGAGATTCAGGGCAGGTGTTTCAGTGCAGGAGTTTCAGGGCATGAGATTCAGGGCATGAGATTCAGGGCATGAGATTCAGGGCTTCATTTTCAGGGCAGGAGATTCAGGGCAGGTGTTTCAGTGCAGGAGTTTCAGGGCACGAGATTCAGGGCATGAGATTCAGGGCATGAGTTTCAGGACATGAGTTTCAGGGCATGAGTTTCAGGGCAGGAGTTTCAGGGCATGTGATTCAAGGCGTGAATTTCAGGATATGAGATTCATGGCATGAGTTTCAGTGCAGGTGTTTCAGGGCATGAGATTCAGGGCATGAGTTTCAGTGCATGAGTTTGAGGGCAGGAGTTTCAAGGCATGAGATTCAGGGCATGAGTTTCAGTGCATGACTTTGAGGGCAGGAGTTTCAGGTCATGATTTTCAGGGCATGAGTTTCAGGGCATGAGATTCAGGGCAGGTATTTCAGGGCATGTAATTCAGGGCATGAGTTTCTGGGCAGATGATTCAGGGCATGAGTTTTAGGTCATGAGATTCATGGCATGAGTTTCAGTGCAGGTGTTTCAGGGCATATGTTTCAGGGCATGAGTTTCAGTGCATGAGTTTCAGGGCAGGAGTTTCAGGGTATGTGATTTAGGGCATGAGTTTCAGGGCATGAGATTCAGGGCTTGAGTTTCAGGGCATGAGGTTCAGGGCATGAGTTTCAGGGCATGAGATTCAGGGCTTGAGTTTCAGTGCAGGAACTTGAGGGCATGAGATTCAGTGCACGAGTTTCAGAGCATGAGATTCAGGGCATGAGATTCAGGTCATGAATTTCTAGGCAGGAGATTCAGGGCAGGTGTTTCAGTGCAGGAGTTTCAGGACATGAGATTCAGGGCATGAGTTTCAGTGCAGTAACTTGAGGTCATGTGATTCAGTGCACATGTTTCAGAGCGTGAGATTCAGGGCATGAGATTCAGGGCATGAGTTTCAGGGCAGGAGATTCAGGGCTGGTGTTTCAGTGCAGGAATTTCAGGGTATGAGTTTCAGGGCATGAGATTCAGGGCAGGTATTTCAGGGCATGTAATTCAGGGCATGAGTTTCTGGGCAGATGATACAGGGCATGAGTTTTAGGGCATGTGATTCAGGGCAGGAGTTTCAGGGTATGTGATGTAGGGCATGAGTTTCAGGGCATGAGATTCAGGGCTTGAGATTCAGGGCATGAGTTTCAGAGCATGAGATTCAGGGCATGAGATTCAGGGCATGATTTTCAGGGCAGGAGATTCAGGGCAGGTGTTTCAGTGCAGGAGTTTCAGGGCATGAGATTCAGGGCATGAGATTCAGGGCATGAGTTTCAGGACAGGAGATTCAGGGCATGAGTTTCAGGGCATGAGTTTCAGGGCATGAGATTCAGGGCATGAGATTCAGGGCTTCATTTTCAGGGCAGGAGATTCAGGGCAGGTGTTTCAGTGCAGGAGTTTCAGGGCACGAGATTCAGGGCATGAGATTCAGGGCATGAGTTTCAGGGCATGAGTTTCAGGGCAGGAGTTTCAGGGCATGTGATTCAAGGCGTGAGTTTCAGGATATGAGATTCATGGCATGAGTTTCAGTGCAGGTGTTTCAGGGCATGAGATTCAGGGCATGAGTTTCAGTGCATGAGTTTGAGGGCAGGAGTTTCAAGGCATGAGATTCAGGGCATGAGTTTCAGTGCATGAGTTTGAGGGCAGGAGTTTCAGGGCATGAGATTCAGGCCATGAGTTTCAGGGCATGATATTCAGGGCAGGTATTTCAGGGCATGTAATTCAGGGCATGAGTTTCTGGGCCGATGATTCAGGGCATGAGTTTTAGGGCATGTGATTCAGGGCATGAGTTTCAGTGCATGAGTTTCAGGGCAGGAGTTTCAGGATATGTGATTTAGGGCATGAGTTTCAGGGCATGAGATTCAGGGCTTGAGTTTCAGGGCATGAGGTTCAGGGCATGAGTTTCAGGGCATGAGATTCAGGGCTTGAGTTTCAGTGCACGAGTTTCAGAGCATGAGATTCAGTGCACGAGTTTCAGAGCATGAGATTCAGGGCATGAGATTCAGGTCATGAATTTCAAGGCAGGAGATTCAGGGCAGGTGTTTCAGTGCAGGAGTTTCAGGACATGAGATTCAGGGCATGAGTTTCAGTGCAGTAACTTGAGGTCATGAGATTCAGTGCACGAGTTTCAGAGCGTGAGATTCAGGGCATGAGATTCAGGGCATGAGTTTCAGGGCATGAGATTCAGGGCATGAGATTCAGGGCATGATTTTCAGGGCAGGAGATTCAGGGCAGGTGTTTCAGTGCAGGAGTTTCAGGGCATGAGATTCAGGGCATGAGATTCAGGGCATGAGTTTCAGGACAGGAAATTCAGGGCATGAGTTTCAGGGCATGAGTTTCAGGGCAGGAGTATCAGGGCATGAGATTCAGGGCATGAGTTTCAGAGCATGAGATTCAGGGCATGAGATTCAGGGCATGATTTTCAGGGCAGGAGATTCAGGGCAGGTGTTTCAGTGCAGGAGTTTCAGGGCATGAGATTCAGGGCATGAGATTCCGGGCATGAGTTTCAGGACAGGAGATTCAGGGCATGAGTTTCAGGGCATGAGTTTCAGGGCACGAGATTCAGGGCATGAGATTCAGGGCTTCATTTTCAGGGCAGGAGATTCAGGGCAGGTGTTTCAGTGCAGGAGTTTCAGGGCACGAGATTCAGGGCATGAGATTCAGGGCATGAGTTTCACGGCATGAGTTTCAGGGCATGAGTTTCAGGGCAGGAGTTTCAGGGCATGTGATTCAAGGCGTGAGTTTCAGGATATGAGATTCATGGCATGAGTTTCAGTGCAGGTGTTTCAGGGCATGAGTTTCAAGGCATGAGATTCAGGGCATGACTTTCAGTGCATGAGTTTGAGGGCAGGAGTTTCAGGGCATGAGATTCAGGGCATGAGTTTCAGGGCATGAGATTCAGGGCAGGTATTTCAGGGCATGTAATTCAGGGCATGAGTTTCTGGGCAGATGATTCAGGGCATGAGTTTTAGGGCATGTGATTGAGGGCATGAGTTTCAGTGCATGAGTTTCAGGGCAGGAGTTTCAGGGTATGTGATGTAGGGCATGAGTTTCAGGGCATGAGATTCAGGGCTTGAGATTCAGGGCATGAGTTTCAGAGCATGAGATTCAGGGCATGAGATTCAGGGCATGATTTTCAGGGCTTGAGATTCAGGGCATGAGTTTCAGAGCATGAGATTCAGGGCATGAGATTCAGGGCATGATTTTCAGGGCAGGAGATTCAGGGCAGGTGTTTCAGTGCAGGAGTTTCAGGGCATGAGATTCAGGGCATGAGATTCAGGGCATGAGATTCAGGGCTTCATTTTCAGGGCAGGAGATTCAGGGCAGGTGTTTCAGTGCAGGAGTTTCAGGGCACGAGATTCAGGGCATGAGATTCAGGGCATGAGTTTCAGGACATGAGTTTCAGGGCATGAGTTTCAGGGCAGGAGTTTCAGGGCATGTGATTCAAGGCGTGAATTTCAGGATATGAGATTCATGGCATGAGTTTCAGTGCAGGTGTTTCAGGGCATGAGATTCAGGGCATGAGTTTCAGTGCATGAGTTTGAGGGCAGGAGTTTCAAGGCATGAGATTCAGGGCATGAGTTTCAGTGCATGACTTTGAGGGCAGGAGTTTCAGGTCATGATTTTCATGGCATGAGTTTCAGGGCATGATATTCAGGGCAGGTATTTCAGGGCATGTAATTCAGGGCATGAGTTTCTGGGCAGATGATTCAGGGCATGAGTTTTAGGTCATGAGATTCATGGCATGAGTTTCAGTGCAGGTGTTTCAGGGCATGTGTTTCAGGGCATGAGTTTCAGTGCATGAGTTTCAGGGCAGGAGTTTCAGGGTATGTGATTTAGGGCATGAGTTTCAGGGCATGAGATTCAGGGCTTGAGTTTCAGGGCATGAGGTTCAGGGCATGAGTTTCAGGGCATGAGATTCAGGGCTTGAGTTTCAGTGCAGGAACTTGAGGGCATGAGATTCAGTGCACGAGTTTCAGAGCATGAGATTCAGGGCATGAGATTCAGGTCATGAATTTCAAGGCAGGAGATTCAGGGCAGGTGTTTCAGTGCAGGAGTTTCAGGACATGAGATTCAGGGCATGAGTTTCAGTGCAGTAACTTGAGGTCATGAGATTCAGTGCACGAGTTTCAGAGCGTGAGATTCAGGGCATGAGATTCAGGGCATGAGTTTCAGGGCAGGAGATTCAGGGCTGGTGTTTCAGTGCAGGAATTTCAGGGTATGAGTTTCAGGGCATGAGATTCAGGGCAGGTATTTCAGGGCATGTAATTCAGGGCATGAGTTTCTGGGCAGATGATACAGGGCATGAGTTTTAGGGCATGTAATTCAGGGCATGAGTTTCAGTGCATGAGTTTCAGGGCAGGAGTTTCAGGGTATGTGATGTAGGGCATGAGTTTCAGGGCATGAGATTCAGGGCTTGAGATTCAGGGCATGAGTTTCAGAGCATGAGATTCAGGGCATGAGATTCAGGGCATGATTTTCAGGGCAGGAGATTCAGGGCAGGTGTTTCAGTGCAGGAGTTTCAGGGCATGAGATTCAGGGCATGAGATTCAGGGCATGAGTTTCAGGACAGGAGATTCAGGGCATGAGTTTCAGGGCATGAGTTTCAGGGCATGAGATTCAGGGCATGAGATTCAGGGCTTCATTTTCAGGGCAGGAGATTCAGGGCAGGTGTTTCAGTGCAGGAGTTTCAGGGCACGAGATTCAGGGCATGAGATTCAGGGCATGAGTTTCAGGGCATGAGTTTCAGGGCAGGAGTTTCAGGGCATGTGATTCAAGGCGTGAGTTTCAGGATATGAGATTCATGGCATGAGTTTCAGTGCAGGTGTTTCAGGGCATGAGATTCAGGGCATGAGTTTCAGTGCATGAGTTTGAGGGCAGGAGTTTCAAGGCATGAGATTCAGGGCATGAGTTTCAGTGCATGAGTTTGAGGGCAGGAGTTTCAGGGCATGAGATTCAGGCCATGAGTTTCAGGGCATGATATTCAGGGCAGGTATTTCAGGGCATGTAATTCAGGGCATGAGTTTCTGGGCCGATGATTCAGGGCATGAGTTTTAGGGCATGTGATTCAGGGCATGAGTTTCAGTGCATGAGTTTCAGGGCAGGAGTTTCAGGATATGTGATTTAGGGCATGAGTTTCAGGGCATGAGATTCAGGGCTTGAGTTTCAGGGCATGAGGTTCAGGGCATGAGTTTCAGGGCATGAGATTCAGGGCTTGAGTTTCAGTGCACGAGTTTCAGAGCATGAGATTCAGTGCACGAGTTTCAGAGCATGAGATTCAGGGCATGAGATTCAGGTCATGAATTTCAAGGCAGGAGATTCAGGGCAGGTGTTTCAGTGCAGGAGTTTCAGGACATGAGATTCAGGGCATGAGTTTCAGTGCAGTAACTTGAGGTCATGAGATTCAGTGCACGAGTTTCAGAGCGTGAGATTCAGGGCATGAGATTCAGGGCATGATTTTCAGGGCATGAGTTTCAGGGCATGAGATTCAGGGCATGAGATTCAGGGCATGATTTTCAGGGCAGGAGATTCAGGGCAGGTGTTTCAGTGCAGGAGTTTCAGGGCATGAGATTCAGGGCATGAGTTTCAGTGCATGACTTTGAGGGCAGGAGTTTCAGGTCATGATTTTCATGGCATGAGTTTCAGGGCATGATATTCAGGGCAGGTATTTCAGGGCATGTAATTCAGGGCATGAGTTTCTGGGCAGATGATTCAGGGCATGAGTTTTAGGTCATGAGATTCATGGCATGAGTTTCAGTGCAGGTGTTTCAGGGCATGTGTTTCAGGGCATGAGTTTCAGTGCATGAGTTTCAGGGCAGGAGTTTCAGGGTATGTGATTTAGGGCATGAGTTTCAGGGCATGAGATTCAGGGCTTGAGTTTCAGGGCATGAGGTTCAGGGCATGAGTTTCAGGGCATGAGATTCAGGGCTTGAGTTTCAGTGCAGGAACTTGAGGGCATGAGATTCAGTGCACGAGTTTCAGAGCATGAGATTCAGGGCATGAGATTCAGGTCATGAATTTCAAGGCAGGAGATTCAGGGCAGGTGTTTCAGTGCAGGAGTTTCAGGACATGAGATTCAGGGCATGAGTTTCAGTGCAGTAACTTGAGGTCATGAGATTCAGTGCACGAGTTTCAGAGCGTGAGATTCAGGGCATGAGATTCAGGGCATGAGTTTCAGGGCAGGAGATTCAGGGCTGGTGTTTCAGTGCAGGAATTTCAGGGTATGAGTTTCAGGGCATGAGATTCAGGGCAGGTATTTCAGGGCATGTAATTCAGGGCATGAGTTTCTGGGCAGATGATACAGGGCATGAGTTTTTAGGGCATGTAATTCAGGGCATGAGTTTCAGTGCATGAGTTTCAGGGCAGGAGTTTCAGGGTATGTGATGTAGGGCATGAGTTTCAGGGCATGAGATTCAGGGCTTGAGATTCAGGGCATGAGTTTCAGAGCATGAGATTCAGGGCATGAGATTCAGGGCATGATTTTCAGGGCAGGAGATTCAGGGCAGGTGTTTCAGTGCAGGAGTTTCAGGGCATGAGATTCAGGGCATGAGATTCAGGGCATGAGTTTCAGGACAGGAGATTCAGGGCATGAGTTTCAGGGCATGAGTTTCAGGGCATGAGATTCAGGGCATGAGATTCAGGGCTTCATTTTCAGGGCAGGAGATTCAGGGCAGGTGTTTCAGTGCAGGAGTTTCAGGGCACGAGATTCAGGGCATGAGATTCAGGGCATGAGTTTCAGGGCATGAGTTTCAGGGCAGGAGTTTCAGGGCATGTGATTCAAGGCGTGAGTTTCAGGATATGAGATTCATGGCATGAGTTTCAGTGCAGGTGTTTCAGGGCATGAGATTCAGGGCATGAGTTTCAGTGCATGAGTTTGAGGGCAGGAGTTTCAAGGCATGAGATTCAGGGCATGAGTTTCAGTGCATGAGTTTGAGGGCAGGAGTTTCAGGGCATGAGATTCAGGCCATGAGTTTCAGGGCATGATATTCAGGGCAGGTATTTCAGGGCATGTAATTCAGGGCATGAGTTTC
>NW_027278107.1:0-19588 GCF_030028105.1 Mobula birostris
GCTCACATCCCATAGATTCACAATTATCGCCGTGTTATTGCTCACCTCTCATAGCTTCCCCTGTATCGCCGTGTTTTTGCTCACCTCACATAGCTTCCCCTATATTGCCGTGTTTTCGCGCACCTCTCATGTCTTCACCTAGATTACTACGTTTTCGCTCCTCTCAATACTTCCCCTATATCGCTCTGTTTTCTCGCACATCTGATACATTCTCCGTATCGCCGTGTTTTCGCACACCTCTCATAATTTCCCCTATATCGCCGTGTTCTCGCATTCCTCTCATACCTTACCCTATATCGCCCTCTTTTCGTGCACATCGCATAGCTTCCACTATATTGCCCTGTCTTCACGCACCTCTCATGTATTCCACTACATCGCTGTCTTTTCTGGCACCTCAGATGCATTCCCCTGTAACGCCAAGTTTTCGCAAACCTCTCATACTTTCCCCAATCTCGCTGTGTTCTCGCACATCTCTCATACCTTCCTCTATATCACTGTGTTTTCGCGCACGTCCCATAGCGTCCTCTATATCGCTGTGCTTTCACGCACCTCTCATACCTTCCCCTACATCGCCCTGCTTTAGCGCACATCCCATAGCTTCCACTCTATAGCCCTGTTTTTGCGCACCTCTCATGTCTTCCCCTACATCGCTGTGTTTTCTCGCACCTCTGGTGCATTCCCCTGTAACGCCAAGTTTTCGCGCACCTCTCATACTTTCCCCTATATCACCGTGTTTTCGCGCCAGTCTCATAGCTCCCCATATATCACCGTGTTTTCATACACATCTCACACCGTCCCCTATATCACTGTGTTTTCACGCACCTCCCATAGCATCCCCTATATCGCTGTGCCTTCGTGCACCTCTCATAACTTCCCCTATATCGCCGTGTTTTCATGCACATCTCATAAATTCCCCTATATCGCTGTGTTTTCACACACCTCTCATGGATTCCCAACTATCGCCGTGTATTCATGCACATCTCATACCATCCCCTATATCGCTGTGCCTTGCGCACCTCTCATACCTTCCACTATATCGCTGTCCTATCGCGCACATCCCATAGATTCACCTTTATCGCTGTGTTATTGCTCACCTCTCATGTCTTCACCTAGATCGCTATGTTTTCGCTCCTCTCAATACTTCCCCTATATCGCTGTGTTTTCTCGCACAATTGATACATTCTCCCGTATCGCCGTGTTTTTGCACACCTTTCATAATTTCCCCTATATCGCCGTGTTGTCGCACACCTCTCATACCTTCCCCTATATCACTGTGTTTTTGCGTACGTCCCATAGCGTCCCCTATATTGCTGTGTTTTCGCGCACCTCTCATACCTTCCCCTATACCGCCCTGTTTTCGCGCACATCCCATACCTTCCACTATATTGCCCTGTTTTCGCGCACCTCTCATGTCTTCCACTACATCGTTGTGTTTTCTGGCACCTCTGATGCATTCCCCTGTAACGCCAAGTTTTCGCGCACCTCTCATACTTTCCCCTATATCGCCGTGTTTACGCGCACCTCTCATAACTCCCCCTATATCGCCATGTTTTATGCACATCTCATACCGTCTCCTATATCGCTGTGATTTTGCGCACCTCCCACAGCATCCCCTATATCGCTGTGCCTTCGTGCACCTCTCATACCTTCCCTTATATCGCCCAGTTTTCGCGCACCTCCTATACCTTCCCTTATATCGCTGAGTTTTCGTGCACCTCTCATAACTTCCCCTATATTGCCCTGATTTCGCGCACCTCTCATAACTTCCACTATATTGCCTTGTTTTCGCGCACCTCTCATGTCTTCCCCTATATCACTGGGTTTTCGCGCACCTTCAGTAGCATCCCCTATATTGCTGTGCCTTCGCATACCTCTCATAACTTCATCTATATCACCCTGTTTTTGAGCACCTTCCATACCTTCTCCTATATCGCTGTGCCTTGCGCACCTCTCATACCTTCCCCTATATCGCTGTCTTGTCGCGCACATCCCATAGATTCACTTTTATCGCTGTGTTATTGCTCACCTCTCATAGCTTCCCCTGCATCGCCGTGTTTTTGCGCACCTCTTATAACTTCCCCAATATCGCCGTATTGTTATGCACATCTCATAACGTCCCCTATATCGCTGTGTATTTGCACACCGCCCATAGGATCCCCTATATTGCTGTGCCTTCACGCACCTCTCATAACTTCCCCTATATCGCTGTCTTTTCGCGCACATCCCATAGATTCACCTTTATCGCTGTGTTATTGCTCACCTCTCATAGTTTCCCCTGTATCGCCGTGTTTTTCCTCACCTCTCATGCATTTCCGTATATCGCCCTGTTTTCGCGCACCTCCCATACCTTCCCCGATATCGCTGTGTTTTCGTGCTCCTCTCCTACCTTCCCCTATATCGCTGTGTTTTCGCACACCTCCCATAGCTTCGCTTACATCGCTGTTATTGCGCACATCCCATAGCTTCACCTTGATCGCTGTGTTATTGCTCACCTCTCATAGCTTACCCAATATCGTCGTGTTTTCCAGCACCTCGCATGTCTTCACCTATATCACTATGTTTTTGCTCCTTTCATTACTTCCCCTATATTGCTGTGTTTTCTCGCACCTCTGATACATTCTCCTGTATTGCCATTCTTTTGCGCACCTATTACAATTTCCCCTATATCGCCGTGTTCTCGCACACCTCTCATACCTTCACCTATATCACTGTTTTTTTGTGCATGTCCCATAGCGTCCCCTATATCGCTGTGTTTTCTCGCGCCTCTGATACATTCCCCTGTATCGCTGTGTATTCGCACACCTCCCATAGCATCCCTTGTATTGCTGTTCCTTCGCACACCTCTCATACCTTCTCCTATGTCGCCCTGTTTTCGCACACCTCCCATACCGTCCCCTATATCGCTGTATTTTTGCACACCTCTCATGGCTTCCCCAATATCGCCGTGTTTTCACGCACATCTCATAACGTCTCCTATATCTCTGAGTATTCACGCACCTCGCATAGCATCCCCTATATCGCTGTGCCTTTGCGCATCGCTCATACCTTCCCCTATATGGCCCTGTTTCCGACACACCTCCCATGGCTTCGCCTACATCGCTGTGTTTTTGATCACCTCTCATACCTTCCCCTATATAGCTGTGTTTTCACACACCTCTCATAACTTCTCCTATATCACTGAGTTTTTGCGCACCTCTCATACCTTCCCTAATATCGCTGAGTTTTCATACACCTCTCATAATTTCTCCAATATCGCTGTGTATTCGCGCACCTCTCATAGCATCTCCTATATCGCTGTGCCTTGCGCACCTCTCATAACTTCCCCTATATCGCTGTGCCTTGCGCACCTCTCATAGCTTCCCCTATATCGCTGTCTTTTCGCGCACATCCCATAAATTCAGCTTTATCGCTGTGTTATTGCTCACCTCTCATAACTTCCCCTGTATCGCCGTGTTTTTGCTCACCTCTCATGTCTTCACCTAGATCGCTATGTTTTTGCTCCTCTCAATACTTCCCCTATATGGCTGTGTTTTCATGCACATCTCATAACGTCCCCTATATCGCTGTGTATTCGTGCATCTCCCTTTCATTCCCGTATATATCTCTGTGTTTTAGTGCACCTTTCATACCTTCCCCTATATCGCTGTGTTTTCACACACCTCTCATAACTTCTCCTATATCGCTGTGTTTTTGTGCACATCTCATCACGTGCCCTATATTGCTGTGTATTCACGCACATCTCATAACATCCCCTATATCGCTGTGCCTTGCACACCTCTCATATCTTCCCCTATATCGCTGTCTTTTCACGCACATCCCATAGATTCTCCTCTATGGCTGTGTTATTGCTCACCTCTCATAGCTTCCCCTGTATTGCCGTGTTTTGCTCACCTCTCATGTCTTCACCTAGATTGCTATGTTTTCGCTCCTCTCAATACTTCCCCTAAATCGCTGTGTTTTCTCGCACAATTGATACATTCTCCCGTATCGCAGTGTTTTTGCACACCTCTGATAATTTCCCCTATGTCGCCGTGTTGTCGCACACCTCTCATACCTTCCCCTATATCACTGTGTTTTCGCGCACGTCCCATAGTGTCCCCTATATTGCTGTGTTTTCGCGCACCTCTCATACCTTCCCCTATATCGCCCTGTTTTCATGCACATCCCATACCTTCCACTATATTGCCCTGTTTTCGCGCACCTCTCATGTCTTCCACTACATCGCTGTGTTTTCTGGCACCTCTGATGCATTCCCCTATAACGTCAGGTTTTCGCGCACCTCTCATACTTTCCCCTATATCGCCGTGTTTACGCGCACCTCTCATACCTCCCCCTCTATCGCATGTTTTATGCACATCTCATACCGTCTCCTATATCGCTGTGTTTTTGCGCACCTCCCATAGCATCCCCTATATCGCTGTGCCTTCGTGCACCTCTCATACCTTCCCTTATATCGCCCAGTTTTCGCGCACCTCCTATACCTTCCCTTATATCGCTGCATTTTCGTGCACCTCTCATAACTTCCCCTACATTGCCCTGTTTTCGCGCACCTCCTATACCTTCCCTTATATCACTACATTTTTGTACACCTCTCATAACTTCCCCTATATGGCTGTGTTTTCATGTACATCTCATAACGTCCCCTATATCGCTGTGTATTCGTGCACCTCCCATTCCTTCCCGTATATATCTCTGTGTTTTCGTGCACCTTTCATACCTTTCCCTATATCGCTGTGTTTTCGCATACCTCTCATAACTTCTCCTATATCGCTGTGTTTTTGTGCACCTCTCATACCTTCGCTAATATCGCTGCGTTTTCATGCACATCTCATCACGTCCCCTATATTGCTGTGTATTCACGCACATCCCATAGCATCCCCTATATCGCTGTGCCTTGCGCACTTCTCATAGCTTCCCCTATATCACTGTCTTTTCGCTCACATCCCATAGATTCACCGTTATCGCTGTGTTATTGCTCACCTCTCATAGCTTCTCCTGTATCGCCGTGTTTTTGCTCACCTCTCATAGCTTCTCCTATATCGCTGTGTTTTCGCGAACCTCTCATGTCTTCACCTAGATTACTATGTTTTCGCTCCTCTCAATACTTCCCCTATATTGCTCTGTTTTTCGCAAATCTGATACATTCTCCCGTATCGCCGTGTTTTCGCACACCTTTCAAAATTTCCCCTATATCGCTGTGTTCTTGCACACCTCACATACCTTACCCTATATCGCCCTGTTTTCGTGCACATCGCATAGCTTCCACTATATTGCCCTGTTTTCACGCACCTCTCATGCATTCCACTACATCGCTGTGTTTTCTGGCACCTCTGATGCATTCCCCTGTAACGCCAAGTTTTCGCAAACCTCTCATACTTTCCCCAATCTCGCTGTGTTCTCGCACATCTTTCATACCTTTCTCTATATCACTGTGTTTTTGCGCCCGTCCCATAGCGTCCTCTATATTGCTGTGCTTTCACGCACCTCTCATACCTTCCCCTCCATCGCCCTGTTTTAACGCACATCCCATAGCTTCCACTATATAGCCCTGTTTTTGCGCACCTCTCGTGTCTTCCCCTACATCGCTGTTTTCTCGCACCTCTGATGCATTCCCCTGTAACGCCAAGTTTTCGCGCACCTCTCATACTTTCCCCTATATCACCGTGTTTTCGCGCACCTCTCATAGCTTCCCATATATCGCCGTGTTTTCATACACATCACATACCGTCCCCTATATCACTGTGTTTTCGCGCACCTCCCATAGCATCTCCTATATCGCTGTGCCTTCGTGCACCTCTGATACATTCCCCTATATCGCCGTGTTTTCATGCACATCTCATAACGTCC
Source organism: Mobula birostris (assembly GCF_030028105.1). NCBI lineage: Eukaryota > Metazoa > Chordata > Chondrichthyes > Myliobatiformes > Myliobatidae > Mobula > Mobula birostris. The sequence continues at coordinate 5,848 of NW_027278107.1, forward strand.
CTTATATTGCTGGGTTTTCATGCACCTCTCATAACTTCCCCTATATCGCCCTGTTTTTGTGCACCTCTCATAACTTCCCCTATATCGCTCTGTTTTCACACACCTCTCATGGTTTCCCGACTATCGCCGTGTATTCATGCACATCTCATACCATCCCCTATATCGCTGTGCCTTGCGCACCTCTCATACCTTCCACTATATCGCTGTCCTTTCGTGCACATCCCATAGATTCACCTTTATCGCTGTGTTATTGCTCACCTCTCATGTCTTCACCTAGATCGCTATGTTTTCGCTCCTCTCAATACTTCCCCTGTATCGCTGTGTTTTCTCGCACAATTGATACATTCTCCCGTATCGCCGTGTTTTTGCACACCTTTCATAATTTCCCCTATATCGCCATGTTGTCGCACACCTCTCATACCTTCCCCTATATCACTGTGTTTTCGTGTACGTCCCATAGCGTCCCCTATATTGCTGTGTTTTCGCGCACCTCTCATACCTTCCCCTATATGGCCCTGTTTTCGCGCTCATCCCATACCTTCCACTATATTGCCCTGTTTTCGCGCACCTCTCATGTCTTCCACTACATCGTTGTGTTTTCTGGCACCTCTGATGCATTCCCCTGTAACGCCAAGTTTTCGCGCACCTCTCATACTTTCCCCTATATCGCCGTGTTTACGCGCACCTCTCATACCTCCCCCTATATCGCCATGTTTTTATGCACATCTCATACCGTCTCCTATATCGCTGTGTTTTTGCGCACCTCCCATAGCATCCCCTATATCGCTGTGCCTTCGTGCACCTCTCATACCTTCCCTTATATCGCCCAGTTTTCGCGCACCTCCTATACCTTCCCTTATATCGCTGCGTTTTCGTGCTCCACTCCTACCTTCCCCTATATTGCTGTGTTTTCACGCACCTCTCTTAACTTCTGCTATATCGCTGTGTTTTTGCACACCTCTCATACCTTCCCCTATATCGTTGTGTTTTCAGGCACCTCTCATGGCTTCCCCAATATCACCGTGTATTCATGCACATCTCATACCGTCCCCTATATCGTTGTGTTTTCGCGCACCTCCCATAGCTTCGACTACATCGCTGTTTTCGCGCACATCCCATAGCTTCACCTTGATCACTGTGTTATTGCTCACCTCTCATAGCTTACCCTATATCGCCGTGTTTTTGCGCACCTCGCATGTCTTCACCTATATCGCTATGTTTTTGCTCCTATCATTACTTCCCCTATATCGCTGTGTTTTCTCGCACCTCTGATACATTCTCATGTATTGCCATGCTTTTACGCACCTCTTACAATTTTCCCTATATCGCCGTGTTCTCGCACACCTCTCATACCTTCACCTATATCACTGTTTTTTTGCGCATGTCCCATAGCGTCCCCTATATCGCTGTGTTTTCTCGCGCCTCTGATACATTCCCCTGTATCGCTGTGTATTCGCACACCTCCCATAGCATCCCTTGTATTGCTGTACCTTTGCGCACCTCTCATACCGTCCCCTATATCGCCCTGTTTTCGCGCACCTTCCATACCTTCCTCTATATCGCTGTGTTTTCATGCACCTCTCATACATCCCTCTATATCGCTGTGTTTTCACGCACCTCTCATAATTTCTCCTATATCGCCGTATTTTTGCACACCTCTCATGGCTTCCCCAATATCGCAGTGTTTTCATGCACATCTCTTAACGTCCCATATATCGCTGTGTATTCACGCACCTGCCATAGCATCCTCTACATCGCTGTTCCTTCGCGCACCTCTCATACCTTCTCCTATGTCACCCTGTTTTCGCACACCTCCCATACCGTCCCCTATATCGTTGTGTTTTCGCGCACCTCTCATACTTTCCCCTATATTACCGTGTTTTTGTGCACCTCTCATAGCTTCCCATATATCGCCGTGTTTTCATACACATCTCATACCGTCCCCTATATCACTGTGTTTTCGCGCACCTCCCATAGCATCTCCTATATCGCTGTGCCTTCATGCACCTCTCATGCATTCCCCTGTATCGCCCTGTTTTCGAGCACCTCTCATACCTCCCCCTATATCGCCGTGTTTTCATACAAATCTCATACCGTCCCTTATATTGCCGTGTTTTCGCGCACCTCTCATAGCTTCCCCTCTATCGCCGTATTTTCATGGGCATCTCCTAACGTCCCCTATATCGCTTTGTATTCGCGCACCTCCCATAACATCCCCTATATTGCTGTGCCTTCGCGCACCTCTCATACCTTCACCTATATCGCCCTGTTTTCGAGGACCTCCCATTCATTCTCTTATATCGCTGTGTTTTTGTGAACCTCTCATACCTTCCCTAATATCGCTGCGTTTTCATGCACATCTCATAACGTTCCGTATATCGCTGTGTATTCATGCATCTCCCATAGCATCCCCTATATTGCTGTGCCTTGCGCACCTCTCATACCTTCCCGTATATCGCTGTGTTTTTGCGCACATCCCATAGATTCACCTTTATCGCTGTGTTATTGCTCACCTCTCATAGCTTCCACTATATTGCCCTACTTTCACGCACCTCTCATGTCTTCCCCTATATCACTGTGTTTTCGTGCACCTCCTATAGCATCCCCTATATTGCTGTGTCTTCGCACTCCTCTCATACCTTCCCCTATATCGCCCTTTTCGAGCACCTCCCATAAATTCCCCTATATCGCTGTGTTTTCGTGCACCTTTCATACCTCCCCCTATATCGCTGTGTTTTCACTCACCTATCATAACTTCTCCTATATTGCTGTATTTTTGCGCACCTCTCATAACTTCCCCTATATCGCTGTGTTTTCATGCACAACTCATAACATCCCCTATATCGCTGTGTATTCATGCACCACCCGCAGCATCCCCTATATCGCTGTGCCTTAATGCGCCTCTCAAAACTTCCCCTATATCACCTGGTTTTCGCACAACTCTCATACCTTCCCCTATATCGCTGTGTTTTCGTGCACCTCTCACACCTTCCCCTATATCGCCCTGTTTTCATGCACATCTCATAACGACCCCTATAATAGTGTTTTCACGCACCTGTCATAACTTCCTCTATATCGCTGTGTTTTCGCACACCTGTCATTGTTTCCCGACTATCGCCGTGTATTCATGCACATCTCATACCGTCCCCTATATCGCTGTGTTTTCGCGCACCTCTCATACATACCCCTATATCGCTGTCTTTTCGCGCATATCCCATAGCTTCACCTTTACCTCTGTGTTATTGCTCACCTCTCACAGGTTCCCCTATATCGCCATGTTTTCGCGCACCTCTCATGTCTTCACCTATATTGATATGTTCTCGCTCCTCTCATTACTTCCCTTATATCGCTGTGTTTTCTCGTACCTCTGATACATTCCCCTGTATCGCCGTGTTTTCGTGCACCTCTCATAATTTCCCCTATATCGCCGTGTTTTCGCGCACGTCCCATAGTGTCGCCTATATCGCTGTGTTTTCGAGCACCTCCCATACCTTCCACTATATTGCCCTGTTTTCGCGCACCTCCCATACCTTCCCCTATATCGCCCTGTTTTCGCGCACCTCCCATACCTCCCCCTTTATTGCTGTGTTTTCGTGCACCTCTCATACCTTCCCCTATATCGCTGTGTTTACACACACCTGTCATTGTCTCCCGACTATCGCTGTGTATTCATGCACATCTCATACGGTCCCCTATATCGCTGTGTATTCACGCACTTCCAATAGCATCCCCTATATCGCTGTGCCTTGCGCACCTCTCATACCTACCCCTATATCGCTGTCTTTTCGCGCACCTCCCATTCCTTCACCTTTATCGCTTTGTTATTGCTCACCTCTAATAGATTCCCCTATATCGCTGGGTTTTTGCTCACCTCTCATAGCTTCCACTATATTGCCCTGTTTTCGAGTACCTTCCATACCTTCCCCTATATTGCTGTGATTTCTTGCACCTCTCGTACCTCCCCCTATATCGCTGTGTTTACGCACACCTGTCATTGTCTCCCGACTATCGCTGTGTATTCATGCACATCTCATACGGTCCCCTATATCGCTGTGTATTCACGCACTTCCAATAGCATCCCCTATATCGCTGTGCCTTGCGCACCTCTCATACCTTCCCCTATATCGCCGTGTTTTTGCACACCTCTCATAACTTACCCTCTATCGCCATGTTGTTATGCAAATCTCATAACGTCCTCCATATCGCTGTGTATTCGCGCACCTCCCATAGCATCCCTTATATCGCTTTGCCTTCGTGCACCTCTCATACCTTCCCCTATATCGCCCTGTTTTCGCGCACCTCCCATTCCTTCACCTATATCGCTGTTTTCGTGCACCTCTCATACCTTCCCCTAAATCGCTCTTTTCGTGCACCTCTCATACCTTCCCCTATATCGATGTATTTTTGCGCAGATCTCATAACGTCCCCTTTATCGCTGTGTTATTGCTCACCTCTCATAGCTTCCCCTATATCGCCCTGTTTTCGCACTCCTCTCATGCATTCCCGTATATCGCTGTGTTTTTGCACACCTCTCATACCTTCCCCAATATCACCGTGTTTTCATGCTCATCTCAAAACGTCCCCAATGTCGCTGGGTTTTCACGCACCTCTCATAACTTCCCCTATAACGACCTGTTTTCGCGCTCCTCTCATACCTTCCCCTATATCACTCTGTTTTCACGCAGCTCTCATACCTTCCCCTATATCGCTGTGTTTCCGCACACCTCTCATGGCTTCCCGACTATCGCCGTGTACTCATGCACATCTCATAACTTCCCCATATCGCTGTGTTTTCGCGCACCTCCCACAGCTTCGCCTACATCGCTGTTTTTGCGCACATCCCATAGCTTCTCCTTGATCGCTGTGTTATTGCTCACCTCTCATAGCTTACCCTATATCGCCGTGTTTTCGCGCACCTCGCATGTCTTCACCTATATCGCTATGTTTTCGCTCCTATCATTACTTCCCCTATATCGCTGTGTTATCTCGCACCTCTGATAAATTCTCCTGTATTGCATGTTTTCGCGCACCACTTACAATTTCCCCTATTTCGCCGTGTTCTCGCACACCTCTCATACCTTCCCCTATATCACTGCTTTTTTGCGCATGTCTCATAGCGTCCCCTATATCGCTGTGTTTTCTCGCACCTCTGAAACAATCCCCTGTATCGCCGTGGTTTCGCGCACATCCCATAGGTTCCACTATATTGCACTGTTTTTGCGCACCTCTCATGTCTTCCACTATATCACGGTGTTTTCGGGCACCTCTCATAGCATCCCCTATATCGCTGTCCCTTCGAGCACTTCTCATAACTTCCCCTATATCGCCCTGTTTTCGCGCACCTCCCATACCTTCCCCAATATCGCTGTGTTTTCGTGCACCTCTCATAACTTCCCTTATATTGCTGTGTTTTCACGCACCTCTCATAACTTTTCAATATCACTGTATTTTTGCGCAGCTCTTATACCTTCCCCTATATTGCCGTGTTTTCATACACATCTCATAACGTTCCCTATATCGCTGGGTATTTGCGCACATCCCATAGCATCCCTAATAATTCTGTGCCTTCGCGCACCTCTCATACCTTCCCCTATATCGCCCCATTTTCACGCACCTTCCATGCCTTCCCCGATATCGCTGTGTTTTCCTGCACCTCTCATACCTCCCCCTATATCGCTGTGTTTTCACACACCTCTCATAACTTCTCCTATATCGCTGTGTTCTTGTGCACCTCTCATACCTTCCCTAATATCACTGCGTTTTCATGCACATCTCATCACGTCCCTTATATCGCTGTGTTTTCGTGCACCTCTCATACCTCCCCCTATATCGCTGTGCCTTGCGCACCTCTCATACCTTCCCCTATATAGCTGTCTTTTCGCGCACATCCCATAGATTCACCTTTATCGCTGTGTTATTGCTCACCTCTCATAGCTTCCCCTATATCGCCGTGTTTTTGCGCACCTCTCATAACTTACCCTATATCGCCGTGTTGTTATGCACATCTCATAACGTCCTCTATATCGCTGTGTATTCGTGCACCTCCCATAGCATCCCTTATATCGCTGTGCCTTCGCGCACCTCTCATACCTTCCCAAATATCGCCCTGTTTTCGCGCACCTCCCATTCCTTCACCTATATCGCTGTTTTCGTGCACCTCTCATACCTTCTCTTATATCGCTTTGCCTGCGCGCACCTCTCATACCTTCCCCTATATCGCTGTCTTTTCGCGCATATCCCACAGCTTCACCTTTATCTCTGTGTTATTGCTCACCTCTCACAGCTTCCCCTATATCGCCATGTTTTCGCGCACCTCTCATGTCTTCACCTATATTGATATGTTCTCGCTCCTCTCATTACTTCCCTTATATCGCTGTGTTTTCTCGTACCTCTGATACATTCCCCTGTATCGCCGTGTTTTCGTGCACCTCTCATAATTTCCCCTATATCGCCGTGTTTTCGCGCACGTCCCATAGTGTCGCCTATATCGCTGTGTTTTCGAGCACCTCTCATACCTTCCACTATATTGCCCTGTTTTCGCGCACCTCCCATACCTTCCCCTATATCGCCCTGTTTTTGCGCACCTCCCATACCTCCCCCTTTATTGCTGTGTTTTCGTGCACCTCTCATACCTTCCCCTATATCGCTGTGTTTACGCACACCTGTCATTGTCTCCCGACTATCGCTGTGTATTCATGCACATCTCATACGGTCCCCTATATCGCTGTGTATTCACGCACTTCCAATAGCATCCCCTACATCGCTGTGCCTTGTGCACCTCTCATACCTTCCCCTATATCGCTGTATTTTCGCGCACCTCCCATTCCTTCACCTTTATCGGTTTGTTATTGCTCACCTCTAATAGATTCCCCTATATCGCTGGGTTTTTGCTCACCTCTCATAGCTTACAATATATTGCCCTGTTTTCGAGTACCTTCCATACCTTCCCCTATATTGCTGTGTTTTCGTGCACCTCTCGTACCTCCCCCTATATCGCTGTGCCTTGCGCACCTCTCATACCTTCCCCTATATCGCTGTCTTTTCGCGCACATCCCACAGATTCACCTTTATCGCTGTGCTATTGCTCACCTCTCATAGTTTCCCCTATATCGCCATGTTTTTGCACACCTCTCATAACTTACCCTCTATCGCCATGTTGTTATGCACACCTCATAACGTCCTCCATATCGCTGTGTATTCGTGCACCTCCCATAGCATCCCTTATATTGCATTGCCTTCGTGCACCTCTCATACCTTCCCCTATATCGCCCTGTTTTCGCGCACCTCCCATTCCTTCACCTATATCGCTTTTTCCGTGCACCTCTCATACCTTCCCCTAAATCGCTCTTTTCGTGCACCTCTCATACCTTCTCCTATATCGATGTATTTTTGCGCAGATCTCATAACATCCCCTTTATCGCTGTGTTATTGCTCACTTCTCATAGCTTCCCCTATATCGCCCTGTTTTCGCACTCCTCTCATGCATTCCCGTATATCGCTGTGTTTTTGCACACCTCTCATACCTTCCCCAATATCACGGTGTTTTCTTGCTCATCTCATAACGTCCCCAATGTCACTGGGTTTTCACGCACCCCTCATAACTTCCCCTATAACGGCCTGTTTTCGCGCTCCTCTCATACCTTCCCCTATATCACTCTGTTTTCACGCAGCTCTCATACCTTCCCCTATATTGCTGTGTTTCCGCAAACCTCTCATGGCTTCCCGACTATCGCCGTGTACTCATGCACATCTCATAACTTCCCCTATATCGCTGTGTTTTCGCGCACCTCCCATAGCTTCGCCTACATCGCTGTTTTTGCGCACATCCCATAGCTTCTTCTTGATCGCTGTATTATTGCTCACCTCTCATAGCTTACCCTATATTGCCGTGTTTTTGCGCACCTCGCATGTCTTCACCTATATCGCTATGTTTTCGCTCCTATCATTACTTCCCCTATATCGCTGTGTTATCTTGCACCTCTGATACATTCTCCTGTATTGCATGTTTTCGCGCACCGCTTACAATTTCCCCTATATCGCCGTGTTCTCGCACACCTCTCATACCTTCCCCTGTATCACTGCTTTTTTGCGCATGTCTCATAGCTTCCCCTATATCGCTGTGTTTTCTCGCACCTCTGACACAATCCCCTGTATCGCCGTGATTTTGCGCACATCCCATAGGTTCCACTATATTGCACTGTTTTTGCACACCTCTCATGCATTCCCGTATATCGCTGTGTTTTTGCACACCTCTCATACCTTCCCCAATATCACCGTGGTTTCATGCACATCTCATAACGTCCCCAATGTCACTGGGTTTTCACGCACCTCTTATAACCGCCCTTATATCGCCTTGTTTTCGCGCTCCTCTCATACCTTCCCCTGTATCGCTGTGTTTTCGCACACCTCTCATGGCTTCCCGACTATCGCCGTGTATTGATGCACATCTCATAACTTCCCCTATATCGCTGTGCTGTCGCGCACCTCCCATAGCTTCGCCTACATCGCTGTTTTCGCGCACCTCTCATACCTTCCCCTATATCGCTGTGTTTTCACGCACCTCTCATATTTTCTCCTATATCACTGTGTTTTCGCGCACGTCCAATAGCGTCCCCTATATCGCCGTGTTTTCACGCACCTCTCATGTCTTCCCCTATATCACTGTGTTTTCGTCCACCTCCCATACCATCCCCTATATTGCTGTGCCTTCGCACACCTCTCATACCTTTCCCTATATCGCCCTGTTTCCCGTGCACCTCCCATGGCTTCGCCTACATCGCAGTGTTTTTGCGCACCTCTCATACCTTCCCCTATATCGCCCTGTTTCCCGCGCACCTCCCATGGCTTCGCCTACATCGCAGTGTTTTTGCGCACCTCTCATACCTTCCCCTATATCGCCCTGTTTTCACGCACATCCCATAACTTCACCATTATCGTTGTGTTATTGCTTACCTCTCATAGCTTCCCCTACATCGCCGTGTTTTCGCGCACCTCTCATGTCTTCACCTATTTCTCTGTGTTTCCGCTCCTCTCATTACTTCCCCTATATCTCTCTGTGTTCTCGCACTTCTGATACAGTTCCCTTTATCAAATGTTTTTCGCGCACCTCTCATAATTTCACCTATATCGCCGTGTTCTCGCACACCTCTCAAATCTTCCCCTATATCACTGTGTTTTCGCGCACTTCCAATAGCGTTCCCTATATCGCTGTGTTTTCACGCACCTCTCATGTCTTCCCATATATCACTGTGTTTTCGTCCACCTCCCATACCATCCCCTATATTGCTGTGCCTTCGCACACCTCTCATACCTTTCCCTATATCGCCCTGTTTTCGAGCACCTCCCATACCTTCCCCTATATCGCTGTGCTTTTGTGTACCTCTCATACCTCCCCCTATATCGCTGTGTTTTCACGCACCACTCATAACTTCTCCTATATCGCTGTATTTTTGCGCACCTCTTATACCTTCCCCTATATCGCCGTGTTTTCAATCACATCTCATAACGTCCCCCATATTGCTGTGTATTCGCGCACCTCCCATAGAATCTGCTATATCGCTGTGCCTTCGTGCACCTCTCATACCTTCCCCTATATCGCCCTGTTTTCGCACACCTCCGATTCCTTCCCCTATACCGCTGTTTTTCGTGCACCTTTCACACCTTCCCCTATATCGCTGTGTTTTCACACACCTCTCATAACTTCTCCTATATCACTGAGTTTTTGTGCACCTCTCATACTTTCCCTAATAGCGCTGAGTTTTCATACACCTCTCATAATTTCCCAATATCGCTGTGCATTCGCGCACCTCTCAGAGCATCCCCTATATCGCTGTGCCTTGCACACCTCTTATAGCTTCCCCTATATCGCTGTGCCTTGCGCATCTCTCATAGCTTCCCCTATATCACTGTCTTTTCGCGCACATCTCATAGATTCAGCTTTACCGCTGTGTTATTGCTCACCTCTCATAGCTTCCCCTGTATCGCCGTGTTTTTGCTCACCTCTCATGTCTTCACCTAGATCGCTATGTTTTCGCTCCTCTGAATACTTCCCCTATATGTCTGTGTTTTCATGCACATCTCATAACGTCCCCTATATCGCTGTGTATTTGTGCACCTCCCATTCCTTCCCGTATATATCTCTGTGTTTTCGTGCACCTTTCATACCTTCCCCTATATGGCTGTGTTTTCATGCAGATCCCATCACGTCCCCTATATCGCTGTGTATTTGTGCACCTCCCATAGCATCCCCTATATCGCTGTGCCTTGAGCACCTCTCATAGCTTCCCCTATATCGCTGTCTTTTCGCGCACATCCCATAGATTCACCTTTATCGCTGTGCTATTGCTCACCTCTCATAGCTTCCCCTGTATCGCCGTGTTTTTGCTCACCTCTCATACCTTCCCATATATCGCCCTGTTTTCGCGCACCTCTCATGTCTTCACATATATTGCTGTGTTTCCGCTCCTCTCATTACTTCCCCTATATCTCTCTGTGTTCTCGCACTTCTGATATAGTTCCCTGTATCAACGTGTTTTCGCGCACCTCTCATAATTTCACCTATATCGCCGTGTTCTCGCACACCTCTCATATCTTCCCCTATATCACTGTGTTTTCGCGCACGTCCAATAGCGTCCCCTATATCGCTCTGTTTTCACGCACCTCTCATGTCTTCCCCTATATCACTGTTTTTTCGTGCACCTCCCATACCATCCCCTATATTGCTGTGTTTTCGAGCACCTGCCATACCTTCCCCTATATTGCTGTGTTTTCGAGCACCTCCCATACCTTCCCCTATATCGCTGTGTTTTCACGCACCTCTCATAACTTCTCCTGTATTGCTGTATTTTTGCGCACCTCTCATAACTTCCCCTATATTGCCGTGTTTTTATGCACATCTCATAACGTCCCCTATATCGCTGTGTATTCGCGCACCTCCCATAGCATCCCCTATATCGCTGTGCCTTCGCGCACCTCTCATACCTTCCCCTATATCGCCGTTTTCGCGCATATCCCATACCTTCCACTATATTGCCCTGTTTTCGCGCACCTCTCATGTCTTCCACTACATCGCTCTGTTTTCTGGTACCTCTGATGCATTCCCCTGTAACACCAAGTTTTCGCGCACCTCTCATACTTTCCCCTATATCGCCGTAAACGCGCACCTCACATACCTGCCCCGATATCGCCATGTTTTTATGCTCATCTCATACCGTCTCCTATATCGCTGTGTTTTTGCGCACCTCCCGTAGCATTCCCTATATCGCTGTGCCTTTGTGCATTTCTCATACCTTCCCCTATATCGCCCTGTTTTCGCGCACCTCTTATACCTTCCCTTATATCGCTGAATTTTCGTGCACCTTTCATACCTTCCCCTATATCGCTGTGTTTTCGCACACCTCTCATAACCTCTCCTATATCGCTGTGCTTTTGTGCACCTCTCATACCTTCCCTAATATCACTGCGTTTTCATGCACATCTCATCACGTCCCCTATATCGCTGTGTATTCACGCACCTCCCATAGCATCCGCTATATCGCTGTGCCTTGCGCAACTCTCATAACTTCCCCTATATCGCTGTCTTTTCGCGCACATCCCATAGATTCATCTTTTTTCGCAGTGTTATTGCTTACCTCTCATAGATTCCCCTGTATCGCCGTGTTTTTGCTCACCTTTCATAGCTTCCACTATATCGCCATGTTTTCGCGCACCTCTCATGTCTTCACCTAGATCACTATGTTTTCGATCCTCTCAATACTTCCCCTATATCGCTGTGTTTTCTCGCACATCTGATACATTCTCCCGTATCGCCGTGTTTTCGCACACCTCTCATAATTTCCCCTATATCGCCGTGTTCTCGCACACCTCTAATAACTTCCCCTATATCACTGTGTTTTCGCGCACCTCTCATACTTTCCCCTATATCGCCGTGTTTACGCGCACCTCTCATACCTCCCCCTATATTGCCAGGTTTTTATGCACATCTCATACTGTCTCCTATATCGCTGTGTTTTCGCGCACCTCCCATAGCATCCCCTATATCGCTGTGCCTTCGTGAACCTCTCAAACCTTCCCCTATATCGCTGTGCTTTTGCACACCTCTCATACCTTCCCCTATATCGCTGTGTTTTCAGGCACCTCTCATGGCTTCCCCAATATCGCCATGTTTTTATGCACATCTCATACTGTCTCCTATATCGCTGTGTTTTCGCGCACATCCCATAGTATTCCCTATATCGCTGTGCCTTGCGCACCTCTCATAGCTTCCCCTAAATCGCTGTGTTTTCGCGCACCTCTCTTAACTTCTCCTATATCGCTGTGTTTTTGCACACCTCTCATACCTTCCCCAATATCGCCGTGTATTCATGCACATCTCATACCGTCCCCTATATCGCTGTGTTTTCGCGCACCTCCCATAGCTTCGCCTACATCGCTGTTTTCGCGCACATCCCATAGCTGCACCTTGATCGCTGTGTTATTGCTCACCTCTCAGAGTTTACCCTATATCGCCGTGTTTTCGCGCACCTCGCATGTCTTCACCTATATTGCTGTGTTTTCGCTCCTATCATTAATTCCCCTATATCGCTGTGTTTTCTCGCACCTCTGATACATTCTACCGTATTGCCAATTTTTTGCGCACCTTTTACAATTTCCCCTATATCGCCGTGTTCTCGCACACCTCTCATACCTTCCCCTATATCACTGTTTTTTTGCGCATGTCCCATAGCGTCCCCTATATCGCTGTGTTTTCTCGCACCTCTGATACATTCTCCTGTATCGCCGTGGTTTCGCGCACATCCCATAGGTTCCCATATATTGCTCTGTTTTTGCGCACCTCTCATGTCTTCCCCTATATCACGGTGTTTTCGCGCACCTCTCATAGCATCCCCTATATCGCTGTCCTTCGCGCACATCTCATAACTTCCCCTATATCGCCTTGTTTTCACGCACCTCCCATACCTTCCCCAATATTGTTGTGTTTTCGTGCACCTCTCATACCTTCCCTTATATCGCTGAGTTTCACGCACCTCTCATAACTTCTCCTAATTCGCTGTATTTTTGCCCAGTTCTTATACCTTCCCCTATACTGCCGTGTTTTCATGCACATCTCAACACGTCCCCTATATCGCTGTGTATTCGCGCACCTCCCATAGCATCCCTTGTATTGCTGTGCCTTCGCGCACCTCTCATACCTTCCCCATATCGCCCTGTTCTCGCGCACTTTCCATACCTTCCACTATATCGCTGTGTTTTCATGCACCTCTCATACCTCCCTCTATATCGCTGTGTTTTCACGCACCTCTCTTAATTTCTCCTATATCGCCGTATTTTTGCACACCTTTCATGGCTTCCCCAATATCGCCATGTTTTAATGCACATCTCTTACCATCCCATAAATCGCTGTGTATTCGCGCACCTGCCATAGCATCCCCTATATCGCTGTTTTCGCGCACATCCCATAGCTGCACCTTGATCGCTGTGTTATTGCTCACCTCTCAAAGTTTACCCTATATCGCCGTGTTTTCGCGCACCTCGCATGTCTTCACCTATATTGCTGTGTTTTCGCTCCTATCATTAATTCCCCTATATCGCTGTGTTTTCTCGCACCTCTGATACATTCTACCGTATTGCCAATTTTTTGCGCACCTTTTACAATTTCCCCTATATCGCCGTGTTCTCGCACACCTCTCATACCTTCCCCTATATCACTGTTTTTTTGCGCATGTCCCATAGCGTCCCCTAT
>NW_027278109.1:0-19576 GCF_030028105.1 Mobula birostris
GCGCACCTCCCATAGCTTCGCCTACATCGCTGTTTTCGCGCACATCCCATAGCTTCACCTTGATCGCTGCGTTATTGCTCACCTCTCATAGCTTACCCTATATCGTCGTGTTTTCGTGCAACCTCGCATGTCTTCACCTATATCGCTATGTTTTTGCTCCTATCATTACTTCCCCTATATCGCTGAGTTTTCTCGCACCTCTGATACATTCCCCTGTATTGCCATGTTTTCGCGCAGCTCTTACAATTTCCCCTATATTGCCATGTTCTCGCACACCTCTCATACCTTCCCCTACATCACTGTTTTTTTGCTCACGTCCCATATCGTCCCCTATATCGCTGTGTTTTCTCGCACCTCTGATACATTCTCCTGTATTGCCATGTTTTCGCGCACTCTTGCAATTTCCCCTATATTGCCGTGTTCTCGAACACCTCTCATACCTTCCCCTATATCACCCTGTTTTCACACACCTCTCATACCTTCCCCTATATCGCTGTGTTTTCACGCACCTCCCATAGCATCCCCTATATCGCTGCTCCTTCGTGCACCTCACATACCTTCCCCAATATCACCTATATCGCTGTGTTTTGTGCACCTCTCATACCTTCCCTAATATCACTGCATTTTCATGCAGATCTCATCACGTCCCCTATATCGCTGTGTTTTCGTGCACCTCTCATACCTCCCCCTATATCGCTGTGCCTTGCGCACCTCTCATACCTTCCCCTATATAGCTGTCTTTTCGCGCACATCCCATAGATTCACCTTTATCGCTGTGTTATTGCTCACCTCTCATAATTTCTCCTATATCGCCGTATTTTTGCGCACCTCTCATGGCTTCCCCAATATCGCCACGTTTTCATGCACATCTCTTAACGTCCCATATATCGCTGTGTATTCGCGCAACTGCCATAGCATCCCCTATATCGCTGTGCCTTCGTGCATCTCTCATACCTTCCCCTATGTCGCCCTGTTTTCGCACACCTCCCATACCGTCCCCTATATCGCTGTATTTTCGCACACCTCTCATGGCTTCCCCAACATCGCCGTGTTTTCATGCAGATCTCATAACGTCTCCTATATCTCTGTGTATTCACACACCTCCCATAGCATCCCCAATATCGCTGTGCCTTCGCGCATCGCACATACCTTCCCCTATATCGCCCTGTTTCCCGTGCACCTCTCATTAATTCACCTATATTGCTGTGTTTCAGCTCCTCTCATTACTTCCCCTATATCGCTCTGTATTCTCGCACTTCTGATACAGTTCCCTGTATCAACGTGTTTTCGCGCACCTCTCATAATTTCACCTATATCGCCGTGTTCTCTCACACCTCTCATGTCTTCCCCTATATCTCTGTGTTTTCATGCATCTCCCATACTATCCCCTATATTGCTGTGTTTCGCACACGCCTCATACATTTCCCTATATTGCCCTGTTTTCGCGCACCTCCCATTCCTTCACCTATATCGCTGTTTTCGTACACCTCTCATGCATTCCCGTATACCACTGTGTTTTTGCACACCTCTCATACCTTCCCCAATATCACCGTGTTTTCATGCACATCTCATAACGTCCCCAATGTTGCTAGGTTTTCACGCACCTCTCATAACCTCCCCTCTATCGCCCTGATTTCGCGCTCCTCTCATACCTTCCCCTATATCACTGTGCTTTCACGTAGCTCTCATACCTTCCCCTACATCGCCGTGCTTTCGCGCATCTCGCATGTCTTCACGTATATCGCTATGTTTTCGCTCCTATCATTACTTCCCCTATATCGCTGTGTTTTCTCGCACCTCTGATACATTTTCCTGTATTGCCATGATTTCGCGCACCTCTTACAATTTCCCCTATATCGCCGTGTTCTCGCACACCTCTCATACCTTCCCCTATATCACTGTTTTTTGCGCATGTCCCATAGCGTCCCCTATATCGCTGTGCCTTCGCACACCGCTCATACCTTCCCCTATATCGCCCTGTTTTCGCACACCTCCTATACCTTCCCCTATATGGCTGTGTTTTCATGCACATCTCATAATGTCCCCTATATCGCTGTGTATTTGTGCACCTCCCATTCCTTCCCGAATATATCTGTGCTCTCGTGCACCTTTCATATCTTCCCCTATATCGCTGTGTTTTCGCACACCTCTCATAACTTCTCCTATATCGCTGTGTTTTTGTGCACCTCTGATACCTTCCCTAATATCGCTGCGTTTCATGCACATCTCATCACGTTCCCTATATCGCTATGTATTCACGCACCTCCCATAGCATCCCCTATATCGCTGTGCCTTGCGCACTTCTCATAGCTTCCCCTATATCGCTGTCTTTTCGCGCACATTCCATAGATTCTCCTTTATCGCTGTGTTATTGCTCACCTCTCATAGCTTCCCCTGTATCGCCGAGTTTTTGCTCACCTCTCATAGCTTCCCCTATATCGCCGTGTTTTTGCGCACCTCTCATGTCTTCACCTAGATCGCTATGTTTTCGCTCCTCTCAATACTTCCCCTATATCGCTGTGTTTTCTTGCACATCTGATACATTCTCCCGTATCGCCGTGTTTTCGCACACCTCTCATAATTTCCCCTATATCGCCGTGTTCTCGCACACCTCTTATATTTACCCTATATCACTGTGTTTTCGCGCACGTCCCATTGCATCCCATATATCGCTGTGTTTTCGCGCACCTCTCATACCTTCCCCTATATCGCCCAGTTTTCGTGCACATCCCATAGCTTCCACTATATTGCCCTGTGTTCGTGCACCTCTCATGTATTCCACTACATCGTTGTGTTTTCTGGCACCTGTGATGCATTCCCCTGTAACGCCAAGTTTTCGCGCACCTCTCATACTTACCACTATATCACTGTGTTTACGCGCACCTCTCATACCTCCCCCTATATCGCCATGTTTTCATGCACATCTCATAACGTCTCCTATATCTCTGTGTATTCACGCACCTCCCATAGCATCCCCTATATCGCTGTGCCTTCACGCACCGCTCATACCTTCCCCTATATCGTCCTGTTTCCCGCGCACCTCCCATGGCTTCGCATACATCGCTGTGTCATTGCTTACCTCTCATAGCTTCCCCTATATCGCCGTGTTTTCGCGCACCTCTCATGTCTTCACCTATATCGCTGTGTTTCTGCTCCTCTCATTTGTTCCCCATATCGCTTTGTGTTCTCGCACTTCTAATACTGTTCCCTGTATCAACGTGTTTTTGCTCAACTCTCATAATTTCACCAATATCGCCGTGTTCTCGCACACCTCTCATATCTTCCCCTATATCATTGTGTTTTTGCGCACGTCCAATGGCGTCCCCTATATCGCTGTGTTTTCACGCACCTCTCATGTCTTCCCCTATATCACTGTGTTTTCGTGCACCTCCCATACCATCCCCTATATTGCTGTGCCTTCGCACACCTCTCATACCTTTCCCTATATCGCCCTGTTTTTGAGCACCTCCCATACCTTCCCCTATATCGCTGTGTTTTCGTGTACCTCTCATACTTCCCCTATATCGCCGTGTTTTCGAGCATCTCGCATGTCTTCACGTATATCGCTATGTTTTCGCTCCTATCATTACTTCCCCTATATCGCTGTGTTTTCTCGCACCTCTGATACATTCTCCTGTATTGCCATGATTTCGCGCACCTCTTACAATTTCCCCTATATCGCCGTGTTCTCGCACACCTCTCATACCTTCCCCTATATCACTGTTTTTTTGCGCATGTCCCATAGCGTCC
The DNA here is from genome assembly GCF_030028105.1 of Mobula birostris. Lineage (NCBI taxonomy): Eukaryota > Metazoa > Chordata > Chondrichthyes > Myliobatiformes > Myliobatidae > Mobula > Mobula birostris. Next base: position 3,751 of record NW_027278109.1, read on the forward strand.
CCTATATCGCTGTGCCTTCGCACACCGCTCATACCTTCCCCTATATTGCCCTGTTTTCGCGCACCTCCTATACCTTCCCCTATATGGCTGTGTTTTCATGCACATCTCATAACGTCCCCTATATCGCTGTGTATTTGTGCACCTCCCATTCCTTCCCGAATATATCTGTGCTTTCGTGCACCTTTCATATCTTCCCCTATATCGCTGTCTTTTTGCGCACATTCCATAGATTCACCTTTATCGCGGTGTTATTGGCTCACCTCTCATAGCTTCCCCTGTATCGCCGAGTTTTTGCTCACCTCTCATAGCTTCCACTATATCGCCGTGTTTTTGCGCACCTCTCATGTCTTCACCTAGATCGCTATGTTTTCGCTCCTCTCAATACTTCCCCTATATCGCTGTGTTTTCTTGCACATCTGATACATTCTCCCGTATCGCCGTGTTTCGCTCACCTCTCATAATTTCCCCTATATCGCCGTGTTCTCGCACACCTCTCATACCTTACCCTATATCACTGTGTTTTCGCGCACATCCCATTGCATCCCCTATATCGCTGTGTTTTCGCGCACCTCTCATACTTTCCCCTATATCGCCCTGTTTTCGTGCACATCCCATAGCTTCCACTATATTGCCCTGTTTTCGCGCACCTCTCATGTATTCCACTACATCGCTGTGTTTTCTGGCACCTGTGATGCATTCCCCTGTAACGCCAAGTTTTCGCGCGCCTCTCATACTTACCGCTATATCGTTGTGTTTACGCGCACCTCTCATACCTCCCCCTATATCGCCATGTTTTCGTGCACATCTCATACCGTCTCCTATATAGCTGTGTTTTCGCGCACCTCTCTTAACTTCTCCTGTATCGCTGTGATTTTGCACACCTCTCATACATTCCCCAATATTGTTGTGTTTTCAGGCACCTCTCATGGATTCCCCAATATCGCCGTTTATTCATGCACATCTCATACCGTCCCCTATATCGCTGTGTTTTGGCGCACCTCCCATAGCTTCGCCTACATCGCTGTTATTGCGCACATCCCATAGCTTCACCTTGATCGCTGTGTTATAGCTCACGTCTCATAGCTTACCCTATATCTCTGTGTTTTCGCGCACCTCGCATGTCTTCACTTGTGTCGCTATGTTTTCGCTCCTATCATTACTTCCCCTATATCGCTGTGTTTTCTCGCACATCTGATACAAACTCCTGTATTGCCAGGTTTTCGCGCACCTCTTACAATTTCCCCTATATCGCCATGTTCTCGCACACCTCTCATACCTTCCCCTATATCACTGTTTTTTTGTGCATGTCCCATAGCATCCCCTATATCGCTTTGTTTTCTCGCACCTCTGATACATTCCCCTGTATCGCCGTGGTTTCGCGCACATCCCATAGGTTCCACTATATTGCCCTGTTTTTGCATACCTCTCATGTGTTCCCCTATATTACGGTGTTATCGCGCACCTCTCATAGCATCCCCTATATCGCTGTGCCTTCGCGCACCTCCCATACCTTCCCCAATATCGCTGTGTTTTCGTGCACCTCTCATACCTTCCCTTATATCGCTGTGTATTCGCGCACCTCCCATAGCATCCCTTATATCGCTGTGCCTTCGCGCACCTCTCATACCTTCCCAAATATCGCCCTGTTTTCGCGCACCTCCCTTTCCTTCACCTATATCGCTGTTTTCGTGCACCTCTCATACCATCTCCTATATCGCTGTGCCTTCGCACACCTCTTATACCTTCCCCTATATCGCTGTGTTTTCATGCACATCTCATAAAGTCCCCTATATCGCTAGGTTTTCACGCACCTCTCATAACTTCCCCTATATCGCCCTGTTTTCGCACTCCTCTCATACCTTCCCCTATATCAATGTGTTTTCACGCAGATCTCTTACCTTCCCCTATATCGCTGTGTTTTCGCACACCTCTCGTGGCTTCTCGACTATCGCCGTGTACTCATGCACATCTCATAGCTTTCCCTATATCACTATATTTTCGCGCACCTCTCATACCTTCCCCAATATCGATGTATTTTTGTGCACCTCTCATTCCTTCCCCTATATCAATGTATTTTTGCGCACATCTCATACCTTCCCCTATATCGCTATGTATTCGCGCACCTCCCATACCTTCCCCTATATCACTGTGCCTTCGCTCACCTCTCATGCATTCCCGTATACCGCTGTGTTTTTGCACACCTCTCATTCCTTCCCCAATATCACCGTGGTATCATGCACATCTCATAACGTCCCCAATGTTGCTGGGTTTTCACGCACCTCTCATAACCTTCCCTATATCGCCCTGCTTTCGCGCTCCTCTCATACCTTCCCCTATATCGCTGTGTTATCGCACACCTCTCATGCCTTCCCGACTATCGCCGTGTATTGATGCACCTCTCATATCTTCCCCTATATCGCTGTGCTTTCGCGCACCTCCCATAGCTTCGCCTACATCGCTGTTTTCGCGCACCTTCAATACCTTCCCCTATATCGATGTATTTTTGCGCATATCTCATATCTTCCCCTATATTGATGTGTTTTCATGCACATCTCATAACGTCCCCTATATTGCTGTGTATTTGCGCACCGCCCATAGAATCCCCTATATCACTGTGCCTTCGCGCACCTCTCATGCATTCCCGTATATTGCTCTGTTTTCGTGCACCTCCCATACCTTCCCCTATATTTCTGTGTTTTCACGCACCTCTCTTAACTTCTCCTATATCGCTGTGTTTTTGCACACCTCTCATACCTTCCCCTATATCGCTGTGTTTTCAGGCACCTCTCATGGCTTCCCCAATATCGCCGTGTATTCATGCACATCTCATACAGTCCCCTATATTGCTTTGTTTTCGCGCACCTCCCATAGCTTCGCCTACATCGCTGTTTTCGCGCACATCCCATAGCTTCACCTTGATCGCTGCGTTATTGCTCACCTCTCATAGCTTACCCTATATCGTCGTGTTTTCGTGCACCTCGCATGTCTTCACCTATATCGCTATGTTTTTGCTCCTATCATTACTTCCCCTATATCGCTGAGTTTTCTCGCACCTCTGATACATTCCCCTGTATTGCCATGTTTTCGCGCAGCTCTTACAATTTCCCCTATATTGCCATGTTCTCGCACACCTCTCATACCTTCCCCTACATCACTGTTTTTTTGCTCACGTCCCATATCGTCCCCTATATCGCTGTGTTTTCTCGCACCTCTGATACATTCTCCTGTATTGCCATGTTTTCGCGCACTCTTGCAATTTCCCCTATATTGCCGTGTTCTCGAACACCTCTCATACCTTCCCCTATATCACCCTGTTTTCACACACCTCTCATACCTTCCCCTATATCGCTGTGTTTTCACGCACCTCCCATAGCATCCCCTATATCGCTGCTCCTTCGTGCACCTCACATACCTTCCCCAATATCACCTATATCGCTGTGTTTTTGTGCACCTCTCATACCTTCCCTAATATCACTGCATTTTCATGCAGATCTCATCACGTCCCCTATATCGCTGTGTTTTCGTGCACCTCTCATACCTCCCCCTATATCGCTGTGCCTTGCGCACCTCTCATACCTTCCCCTATATAGCTGTCTTTTCGCGCACATCCCATAGATTCACCTTTATCGCTGTGTTATTGCTCACCTCTCATAATTTCTCCTATATCGCCGTATTTTTGCGCACCTCTCATGGCTTCCCCAATATCGCCACGTTTTCATGCACATCTCTTAACGTCCCATATATCGCTGTGTATTCGCGCAACTGCCATAGCATCCCCTATATCGCTGTGCCTTCGTGCATCTCTCATACCTTCCCCTATGTCGCCCTGTTTTCGCACACCTCCCATACCGTCCCCTATATCGCTGTATTTTCGCACACCTCTCATGGCTTCCCCAACATCGCCGTGTTTTCATGCAGATCTCATAACGTCTCCTATATCTCTGTGTATTCACACACCTCCCATAGCATCCCCAATATCGCTGTGCCTTCGCGCATCGCACATACCTTCCCCTATATCGCCCTGTTTCCCGTGCACCTCTCATTAATTCACCTATATTGCTGTGTTTCAGCTCCTCTCATTACTTCCCCTATATCGCTCTGTATTCTCGCACTTCTGATACAGTTCCCTGTATCAACGTGTTTTCGCGCACCTCTCATAATTTCACCTATATCGCCGTGTTCTCTCACACCTCTCATGTCTTCCCCTATATCTCTGTGTTTTCATGCATCTCCCATACTATCCCCTATATTGCTGTGTTTCGCACACGCCTCATACATTTCCCTATATTGCCCTGTTTTCGCGCACCTCCCATTCCTTCACCTATATCGCTGTTTTCGTACACCTCTCATGCATTCCCGTATACCACTGTGTTTTTGCACACCTCTCATACCTTCCCCAATATCACCGTGTTTTCATGCACATCTCATAACGTCCCCAATGTTGCTAGGTTTTCACGCACCTCTCATAACCTCCCCTCTATCGCCCTGATTTCGCGCTCCTCTCATACCTTCCCCTATATCACTGTGCTTTCACGTAGCTCTCATACCTTCCCCTACATCGCCGTGCTTTCGCGCATCTCGCATGTCTTCACGTATATCGCTATGTTTTCGCTCCTATCATTACTTCCCCTATATCGCTGTGTTTTCTCGCACCTCTGATACATTTTCCTGTATTGCCATGATTTCGCGCACCTCTTACAATTTCCCCTATATCGCCGTGTTCTCGCACACCTCTCATACCTTCCCCTATATCACTGTTTTTTGCGCATGTCCCATAGCGTCCCCTATATCGCTGTGCCTTCGCACACCGCTCATACCTTCCCCTATATCGCCCTGTTTTCGCACACCTCCTATACCTTCCCCTATATGGCTGTGTTTTCATGCACATCTCATAATGTCCCCTATATCGCTGTGTATTTGTGCACCTCCCATTCCTTCCCGAATATATCTGTGCTCTCGTGCACCTTTCATATCTTCCCCTATATCGCTGTGTTTTCGCACACCTCTCATAACTTCTCCTATATCGCTGTGTTTTTGTGCACCTCTGATACCTTCCCTAATATCGCTGCGTTTTCATGCACATCTCATCACGTTCCCTATATCGCTATGTATTCACGCACCTCCCATAGCATCCCCTATATCGCTGTGCCTTGCGCACTTCTCATAGCTTCCCCTATATCGCTGTCTTTTCGCGCACATTCCATAGATTCTCCTTTATCGCTGTGTTATTGCTCACCTCTCATAGCTTCCCCTGTATCGCCGAGTTTTTGCTCACCTCTCATAGCTTCCCCTATATCGCCGTGTTTTTGCGCACCTCTCATGTCTTCACCTAGATCGCTATGTTTTCGCTCCTCTCAATACTTCCCCTATATCGCTGTGTTTTCTTGCACATCTGATACATTCTCCCGTATCGCCGTGTTTTCGCACACCTCTCATAATTTCCCCTATATCGCCGTGTTCTCGCACACCTCTTATATTTACCCTATATCACTGTGTTTTCGCGCACGTCCCATTGCATCCCATATATCGCTGTGTTTTCGCGCACCTCTCATACCTTCCCCTATATCGCCCAGTTTTCGTGCACATCCCATAGCTTCCACTATATTGCCCTGTTTTCGTGCACCTCTCATGTATTCCACTACATCGTTGTGTTTTCTGGCACCTGTGATGCATTCCCCTGTAACGCCAAGTTTTCGCGCACCTCTCATACTTACCACTATATCACTGTGTTTACGCGCACCTCTCATACCTCCCCCTATATCGCCATGTTTTCATGCACATCTCATAACGTCTCCTATATCTCTGTGTATTCACGCACCTCCCATAGCATCCCCTATATCGCTGTGCCTTCACGCACCGCTCATACCTTCCCCTATATCGTCCTGTTTCCCGCGCACCTCCCATGGCTTCGCATACATCGCTGTGTCATTGCTTACCTCTCATAGCTTCCCCTATATCGCCGTGTTTTCGCGCACCTCTCATGTCTTCACCTATATCGCTGTGTTTCTGCTCCTCTCATTTGTTCCCCATATCGCTTTGTGTTCTCGCACTTCTAATACTGTTCCCTGTATCAACGTGTTTTTGCTCAACTCTCATAATTTCACCAATATCGCCGTGTTCTCGCACACCTCTCATATCTTCCCCTATATCATTGTGTTTTTGCGCACGTCCAATGGCGTCCCCTATATCGCTGTGTTTTCACGCACCTCTCATGTCTTCCCCTATATCACTGTGTTTTCGTGCACCTCCCATACCATCCCCTATATTGCTGTGCCTTCGCACACCTCTCATACCTTTCCCTATATCGCCCTGTTTTTGAGCACCTCCCATACCTTCCCCTATATCGCTGTGTTTTCGTGTACCTCTCATACTTCCCCTATATCGCCGTGTTTTCGAGCATCTCGCATGTCTTCACGTATATCGCTATGTTTTCGCTCCTATCATTACTTCCCCTATATCGCTGTGTTTTCTCGCACCTCTGATACATTCTCCTGTATTGCCATGATTTCGCGCACCTCTTACAATTTCCCCTATATCGCCGTGTTCTCGCACACCTCTCATACCTTCCCCTATATCACTGTTTTTTTGCGCATGTCCCATAGCGTCCCCTATATCGCTGTGCCTTCGCACACCGCTCATACCTTCCCCTATATTGCCCTGTTTTCGCGCACCTCCTATACCTTCCCCTATATGGCTGTGTTTTCATGCACATCTCATAACGTCCCCTATATCGCTGTGTATTTGTGCACCTCCCATTCCTTCCCGAATATATCTGTGCTTTCGTGCACCTTTCATATCTTCCCCTATATCGCTGTCTTTTTGCGCACATTCCATAGATTCACCTTTATCGCGGTGTTATTGCTCACCTCTCATAGCTTCCCCTGTATCGCCGAGTTTTTGCTCACCTCTCATAGCTTCCACTATATCGCCGTGTTTTTGCGCACCTCTCATGTCTTCACCTAGATCGCTATGTTTTCGCTCCTCTCAATACTTCCCCTATATCGCTGTGTTTTCTTGCACATCTGATACATTCTCCCGTATCGCCGTGTTTTCGCTCACCTCTCATAATTTCCCCTATATCGCCGTGTTCTCGCACACCTCTCATACCTTACCCTATATCACTGTGTTTTCGCGCACATCCCATTGCATCCCCTATATCGCTGTGTTTTCGCGCACCTCTCATACTTTCCCCTATATCGCCCTGTTTTCGTGCACATCCCATAGCTTCCACTATATTGCCCTGTTTTCGCGCACCTCTCATGTATTCCACTACATCGCTGTGTTTTCTGGCACCTGTGATGCATTCCCCTGTAACGCCAAGTTTTCGCGCGCCTCTCATACTTACCGCTATATCGTTGTGTTTACGCGCACCTCTCATACCTCCCCCTATATCGCCATGTTTTCGTGCACATCTCATACCGTCTCCTATATAGCTGTGTTTTCGCGCACCTCTCTTAACTTCTCCTGTATCGCTGTGATTTTGCACACCTCTCATACATTCCCCAATATTGTTGTGTTTTCAGGCACCTCTCATGGATTCCCCAATATCGCCGTTTATTCATGCACATCTCATACCGTCCCCTATATCGCTGTGTTTTGGCGCACCTCCCATAGCTTCGCCTACATCGCTGTTATTGCGCACATCCCATAGCTTCACCTTGATCGCTGTGTTATAGCTCACGTCTCATAGCTTACCCTATATCTCTGTGTTTTCGCGCACCTCGCATGTCTTCACTTGTGTCGCTATGTTTTCGCTCCTATCATTACTTCCCCTATATCGCTGTGTTTTCTCGCACATCTGATACAAACTCCTGTATTGCCAGGTTTTCGCGCACCTCTTACAATTTCCCCTATATCGCCATGTTCTCGCACACCTCTCATACCTTCCCCTATATCACTGTTTTTTTGTGCATGTCCCATAGCATCCCCTATATCGCTTTGTTTTCTCGCACCTCTGATACATTCCCCTGTATCGCCGTGGTTTCGCGCACATCCCATAGGTTCCACTATATTGCCCTGTTTTTGCATACCTCTCATGTGTTCCCCTATATTACGGTGTTATCGCGCACCTCTCATAGCATCCCCTATATCGCTGTGCCTTCGCGCACCTCCCATACCTTCCCCAATATCGCTGTGTTTTCGTGCACCTCTCATACCTTCCCTTATATCGCTGTGTTTTCAAGCACCTCTCATAACTTCTCCTATATCACTGTATTTTTGCGCAGCTCTCATACCTTCCCCTATATTGCCGTGTTTTCATGCACATCTCATAACGTCCCCTATATCGCTGTGTATTCGCACACTTCCCATAGCATCCCTTATATTGCTGTGCCTTAGCGCACCTCTCATACCTTCCCCTATATCGCCCTGTTTTGCGCACCGTCCATACCATCCCCTATATCGCTGTGTTTTCACACACCTCTCATAACTTCTCCTATATCGCTGTGCCTTCGCGCACCTCTTATACCTTCCCCTATATCGCCGTGTTTTCATGCACATCTCATAACGTCCCCAATATCGCTAGGTTTTCACGCACCTCTCATAACTTCCCCTATATCGCCCTGTTTTCGCACTCCTCTCATACCTTCCCCTATATCAATGTGTTTTCACGCTGCTCTCATACCTTCCCCTATATCGCTGTGTTTTTGCACACCTCTCATGGCTTCCCGACTATCACCGTGTACTCATGCACATCTCATAGCTTTCCCTATATCGCTGTGTTTTCGCGCACCTCTCATACCTTCCACTATATCGATGTATTTTTGTGCACATCTCATAATGTCCCCTATATCCCTGAGTATTCGCGCACCTCCCATACCATCCCCTATATCACTGTGCCTTCGCGCACCTCTCATGCATTCCCGTATATCTCTGTGTTTTTGCACACCTCTCATACCTTCCCCATTATCACCGTGCTTTCATGCACATCTCATAACGTCCCCAATGTCGCTAGGTTTTCACGCATCTCTCATAACTTCCCCTATATCGCCCTGTTTTCGCGCTCCTCTCATATCTTCCCCAATATCACTGTGTTTTCACGCAGCTCTCATACCTTCCCCTATATCGCTGTGTTTTCGCACACCTCTCATGGCTTCCCGACTATCGCCGTGTATTCATGCACATCTCATACCTTCCCCTATATCGCTGTGTTTTCGCGCACCTCCCGTAGCTTCACCTACATCGCTGTTTTCATGCACCTCTCATACATTCCCCTATATCGATATATTTTTGTGCACATCTCATACCTTCCCCTATATCGCTATGTATTCGCGCACCTCCCATACATTCCCCTATATCACTGTGCCTTCGCGCACCCCTCATGCATTCCCGTATACCGCTGTGTTTTTGCACACCTCTCATACCTTCCCCAATATCACCGTGGTTCCATGCACATCTCATAATGTCCCCAATGTCACTGGGTTTTCACGCAGCTCTCATAGCCTTCCCTATATTGCCCTGTTTTTGCGCTCCTCTCATACCTTCCCCTATATCGCTGTGTTTTCGCACACCTCTCATGCCTTCCCGACTATCGCCGTGTATTGATGCACATCTCATACCTTCCCCTATATCGCTGTGCTTTCGCGCACCTCCCATAGCTTTGCCTACATCGCTGTTTTCGCGCACCTCTCATACCTTCCCCTATATCAATGTATTTTTGCGCATAACTCATATCTTCCCCTATATTGATGTGTTTTCGTGCACCTTTCATACCTTCCCCTATATCGCCATGTTTTCGCGCACCTCCCATTCCTTCACCTATATCGCTGTTTTCGTGCACCTCTCATATCTTCCCCTATGTCGCTGTCTTTTTGTGCACATCCCATAGATTCACCTTTATCGCTGTGTTATTGCTCACCTCTCATAGCTTCCCCTATATCGCCGTGTGGTTATGCACATCTCATAACGTCCTCTATATCGCTGTGTATTCGTGCACCTCCTATAGCATCCCTTATATCGCTGTGCCTTCGCGCACCTCTCATACCTTCCCAAATATAGCCCTGTTTTCGCGCACCTCCCTTTCCTTCACCTATATCGCTTTTTTCGTGCACCTCTCATACCTTCTGCTATGTCGCTGTGCCTTCGCGCACCTCTCATACCTTTCCCTATATCGCCATGTTTTCATGCACATCTCATAACGTCCTTTATATCGCTAGGTTTTCTCATAACTTCCCCTATATCGCCCTGTTTTCGCGCTCCTCTCATACATTCCCCTATATCACTATGTTTTCATGCAGCTCTCATACCTTCCCCTATATCGATTTATTTTTGCGGACATCTCATACCTTCCCCTATATTGCCGTGTTTTCGCACAACTTGCATGTCTTCAGCTATATCGCTATGTTTTCGCTCCTATCATTAATTCCCCTATATCGCTGTTTTCTCGCACCTCTGATACAATCTCCTGTATTGCCATGTTTTCACGCACCTCTTACAATTTCCCCTATATCGCCGTGTTCTCGCACACCTCTCATACCTTCCCCTATATCACTGTTTTTTTGCGCATGTCCCATAGTGTTCCCTATATCGCTGTGTTTTCTCGCACCTCTGATACATTCCCCTATATTGCCGTGGTTTCGCGCACATCCCATACGTTCCACTATATTGCCCTGTTTTTGAGCACCTCTCATGTCTTCCCCGATATCACGGTGTTTTTGCGCACCTCCCATAGCATCCCCTATATCGCTGTGCCTTCGTGCACCTCTCATACCTTCCCCTATATCGCCCTGTTTTCGCGCACTTCCTATACCTTCACTTATATCACTGCGTTATCGTGCACCTTTCATACCTTCCCCTATATCGCTGTGTTTTCGCACACTTCTCATAACTTCTCCTCTATCACTGTGTTTTTGTGCACCTCTCATACCTTAGCTAATATCACTGTGCTTTCATGCACATCTCATCACGTCCCCTATATCGCTGTGCATTCACGCACCTCCCATAGCATCCCCTATATCGCTGTGCCTTGCGCACCTCTCATAACTTCCCCTATATCGCTGTCTTTTCGCGCACATTCCATAGATTCACCTTTATCGCTGTGTTATTGCTCACCTCTCATAGCTTCCCCTGTATCGCAGTGTTTTTGTTCACCTCTCATAGCTTCCCCTCTCATGTCTTCACCTCGATCGCTATGTTTTCGCTCCTCTCAATACTTCCCCTATATGGCTGTGTTTTCATGCACATCTCATAACGTCCCCTATATTGCTGTGTATTCGTGTACCTCCCATTCCTTCCCGTACATATATCTGTGTTTTCGTGCACCTTTCATACCTTCCCCTATATCGCCATGTTTTCGCGCACCTCCCATTCCTTCACCTATATCGCTGTTTTCGTGCACCTCTCATACCTTCTGCTATATCGCTGTGCCTTCGCACACCTCTCATACCTTCCCCTATATCGCCATGTTTTCATGCACATCTCATAACGTCCTTTATATCGCTAGGTTTTCCTATAACTTCCCCTATATCGCCCTGTTTTCGCGCTCCCCTCATACCTTCCCCTATATCGATGTATTTTTGCGCACATCTCATACCTTCCCCTATATTGATGTGTTTTCATGCACATCTCATAACATCCCCTGTATCGCTGGGTATTTGCGCAACTCCCATACCATCCCCTATATCACTGTGCTTTCGCGCACCTCTCATGCATTCCCGTATATCGCCCTGCTTTCGCACACCTCCTATAGCTTCGCCTACATTGCTGTTTTCGCGCACGCCTCATACCTTCCCCTATATCGATGTATTTTTGCGCACACCTCATAACGTCCACTATATCGCTGTGTATTTGCGCACCTCCCATACCATCTCCTATTTCACTGTGCCTTCGCGCACCTCTCATGCATTCCCGTATATCGCTGTGTTTTTGCACACCGCTCATACCTTCCCCAATATCACCCTGTTTTCATGCACACCTCATAACGTCCCCAATGTCGCTGGATCTTCACGCACCTCTCACAACTTCCCCTATATCGCCCTGTTTTCGCGCTCCTCTCATACATTCACCTATATCACTATGTTTTCACGCAGCTCTCATACCTTCCCCTATATCGATGTATTTTTGCGCACATCTCATACCTTCCCCTATATCGCCGTGTTTTCGCATACCTCGCATGTCTTCACCTATATCGCTGTTTTCGCTCCTATCGTTACTTCCCCTATATCGCTGTGTTTTCTCGCACCTCTGATACATTCTCCTGTATTGCCATGTTTTCGTGCACCTCTTGCAATTTCCCCTATATCGCCGTGTTCTCGCACACCTCTCATACCTTCCCCTATATCACTGCTTTTTTGCGCATGTCCCATAGCGTCCCTTATATCGCTGTGTTTTCTCGCACCTCTGATACATTCCCCTGTATCGTCGTGGTTCGCGCACATCCCATAGGTTCCACTATATTGCCCTGTTTCTGCGCAGCTCACATGTCTTCCCCGATATCGCTGTGCCTTCGCGCACCTCTCATAACTTCCCCTATGTCGTCCTGTTTTCGCACACCTCCCATATCGTCCCCTATATCGCTGTATTTTCGCACATTTCTCATGGCTTCCCCAATATCGCCATGTTTTCATGCACATCTCATAACGTCCCCTATAAATCTGTGTATTCTCACACCTCTCATAGCATCCCCTATGTCGCTGTGCCTTCGCGCACCGCTCATACCTTCCCCTATATCGCCCTGTTTACCATGCACCTCCCATGGCTTCGCCTACATCACTGTGTTTTTGCGCACCTCTCATACCTTCCCCTATATCGCCCTGTTTTTGCGCACATCCCATAACTTCACCTTTATCGTTGTGTTATTGCTTACCTCTCATAGCTTCCCCAAAATCGCCGTGTTTTCGCGCACCTCTCATGTCTTCACCTATATCGCTGTGTTTCTGCTCCTCTCATTACTTCCCCTATATCGCTCTGTGTTCTCGCACTTCTGATACAGTTCCCTGTATCAACGTGTTTTCGCGCACCTCTCATAATTTCACCTATATCACCCTGTTCTCGCACACCTCTCATATCTTCCCCTATATCACTGTGTTTTCGCGCACCTCTCATGTCTTCCCCTATATCACTGTGTTTTCGTGCACCTCCCATAGTATCCTCTATATTGCTGTGCCTTCGCACACCTCTCATACCTTTCCCTATATCACCCTGTTTTCGAGCACCTCGCATAACTTCCCCTATATCGCTGTGTTTTCGTGTACCTCTCATAACTCCCCCTATATCGCTGCGTTTTCAGGCACCTCTCATAAATTCTCCTAATTGCTGTATTTTTGCGCACCTCTCATAACTTCCCCTATATCGCCGTGTTTTTATGCATATCTCATCACGTCCCCTATATCGCTGTGTATTCGCGCTCCTCCCATAGCATCCCCTATATTGCTGTGCCTTGTGCACCTCTCATACCTTCCCCTATATCGCTGTCTTTTCGTGCACATCCCATAGATTCACCTCTATCGCTGTGTTATTGCTCCCCTCTCATAGCTTTCCCTGTATTGCCGTGTTTTTGCTCACCTCTCATGTCTTCACCTAAATCGCTATGTTTTCAATCCTCTCAATACTTCCCCTATATCGCTGTGTTTTCTCGCACAATTGATACATTCTCCCGTATCGCCGTGTTTTTGCACACCTCTCATAATTTCCCCTAAATCGCCGTGTTCTTGCACACCTCTAATATCTTCCCCTATATCACTGTGTTTTCGCGCACGTCCCATAGCGTCCCCTATATTGCTGTTTTTTTCGCGCAACTCTCATACCTTCCCCTATATCGCCCTGTTTTTGCGCACCTCCCACAACTTCCCCTATATCGCTGTGTTTTCACACACCTCTCATGGTTTCCCGACTATCGCCGTGTATTCATGCACATCTCATACCGTCCCCTATATCGCTGTGCCTTGCGCACCTCTCATACCTTCCCCTATATCGCTGTCCTTTCGTGCACATCCCATAGATTCACCTTTATCGCTGTGTTATTGCTCACCTCTCATAGCTTCCCCTGTATCGCTGGGTTTTAGCTCACCTCTCATAGCTTCCACTATATTGCCTTGTTTTCGCGCACCTCTCATGTCTTCCCCTATATCACTGTGTTTTCGCACACCTTCGATAGCATCCCCTATATTGCTGTGCCTTCGCATACCTCTCATAACTTTATCTATATCACCCTGTTTTCGAGCACTTTCCATACTTTCTCCTATATCGCTGTGCCTTGCGCACCTCTCGTACCTTCCCCTATATCGCTGTCTTGTCGCGCACATCCCATAGATTCACCTTTATCGTTGTGTTATTGCTCACCTCTCATAGCTTCCCCTACATCGCCCTGTTTTCGCACACCTCCAATTCCTTCACCTATATCGCTGTTTTTGTGCACCTCTCATACCTTCCCCTATATCGCTGTGTTTTCAAGCAACTCTCATAACTTCTCCTACATCGCTGTGTTTTTGTGCACCTCTCATACCTTCCCTAATATCGCTGAGTTTTCACGCACATCTCATCACGTCCCCTATATCGCTGTGTATTCACACACCTCCCATAGCATCCCCTATATCGCTGTGCCTTGCGCACCTCTTATACCTTCCCCTATATCGCTGTCTTTTCTCGCACATCCTACAGATTCACCTTTATCGCTGTGTTTTTGCTCACCTCTCATAGCTTCCCCTATATCACCGTTTTTTCGCGCACCTTCCATAGCATCCCTTATATTGCTGTGCCTTCGCATACCTCTCATAACTTCATCTATATCACCCAGTTTTCGAGCACCTTCCATACCTTCCCCTATATCGCTGTGTTTTCGCGCACCTCCCATATCATCCCCTATATCGTTGTGCCTTCGCGCACCTCTCATACCTTCCCCTATATCGCCCTATTTTCGCGCACCTCCCATTCCTTCAGCTATATCGCTGTTTTCATGCACCTCTCATACCTTCCCCTATATCGCTGTGTTTTCACACACCTCTCATAACTTCTCCTATATCGCTGTGTTTTTGTGCACCTCTCATACCTTCCCTAATATCGCTGCGTCTTCATGCACATCTCATCACGTCCCCTATATCGCTGTATATTCACGCACCTCCCAGAACATCCCCTATATCGCTGTGCCTTCGTGCACCTCTCATACATTCCCCTATATTGCCCTGTTTTCGCGCACCTCCTACACCTTCCCTTATATCGCTGCATTTTCGTGTACTTCTCATACCCCCCCCTATGTCGTTGTCTTTTCACGCACCTCTCATAACTTCTCCTATATTTCTGTATTTTTGCGCACCTCTCATAACTTCCCCTATATCGCCGTGATTTTATGCACATCTCATAACGTCCCCTATATCGCTGTATATTCGTGCACCTCCCATACCTTCCCCTATATCGCTGTGTTTTCGCACACCTCTCATAACTTCTCCTATATCGCTGTGTTTTGGTGCACCTCTCATACCTTCCCTAATACCGTTGCGTTTTCATGCACATCTCTTCACGTCCCCTATATCGCTGTGTATTCACGCACATCCCATAGATTCACCTTTATCGCTGTGTAATTGCTCACCTCTCATAGCTTCCCCTGTATCGCCGTGTTTTTACTCACCTCTCATAGCTTCCCCTATATTGCTGTGTTTTCGCGCACCTCTCATGTCTTCACCTAGATCGCTATGTTTTCGCTCCTCTCAATACTTCCCCTATAGCGCTGTTTTCTCGCATATCTGATACATTCTCCCGTATCGCCGTGTTTTCGCACACCTCTCATAATTTCCCCTATATCGCCGAATTCTCGAACACCTCTCATACCTTCCCCTATATCTTTGTGTTTTTGCGCACGTCCCATTGCATCCCCTATATCGCTGTGTTTTTTGTG
>NW_027278110.1:0-19575 GCF_030028105.1 Mobula birostris
GCACCTCCCATACCCTCCCACATATTGCTGTGCCTTCGCGCATTTCTCATACCTTCGCCTATATCGCCCTGTTTTCGCACACTTCCCATTCATTCTCCAATGTCGCTGTGTTTTTGTGAACCTCTCATACCTTCCCTAATATCGCTGCGTTTTCATGCACATCTCACAACGTCCCGTATATCGCTGCGTATTCACGCACCTCCCATAGCATCCCCTATATCGCTGTGCCTTGCGCACCTCTCATACCGTCCCCTATATTGTCGTGTTTTCGCGCACCTCTCATAGCTTCCCCTATATCGCCGTGTTTTCATGCACATCTCATAACATCCCCTATATCGCTAGGTTTTCATGCACTTCTCATAATTTCCCCTTTATCGCCCAGTTTTCGCACTCCTCTCAAACCTTCTCCTATATCACTGTGTTTTCACGCAGCTCTCATACCTTCCCCTATATCGCTGCGTTTTCACGCACCTCTCATAACTTCTCCAATATTGCTGCATTTTTGCGCACCTCTCATAACTTCCCCCATATCGCTGTGTTTTTATGCACATCTCATAACGTCCCCTATATCACTGTGTAGTCGCGCACCTCCCATACCCTCCCACATATTGCTGTGCCTTCGCGCATTTCTCATACCTTCGCCTATATCGCCCTGTTTTCGCACACTTCCCATTCATTCTCCTATGTCGCTGTGTTTTTGTGAACCTCTCATACCTTCCCTAATATCGCTGCGTTTTCATGCACATCTCACAACGTCCCGTATATCGCTGCGTATTCACGCACCTCCCATAGCATCCCCTACATCGCTGTGCCTTGCGCACCTCTCATACCGTCCCCTATATTGTCGTGTTTTCGCGCACCTCTCATAGCTTCCCCTATATCGCCATGTTTTCATACAAATCTCATACCGTCCGCTATATCGCCCTGTTTTCGAGCACCTCCCATACCTTCCCCTGTATCGCTGTGTTTTCGTGCACCTCTCATACCTCCCTCTATATCGCTGTGTTTTCACGCACCTCTCATAACTTCTCCTATATCGCTGTGTTTTTGTGCACCTCTTATATCTTCCCTAATATCGCTGCTTCTTCCTGCACATCTCATAACGTCCCCTATATCGCTATGTATTCACGCACCTCCCATAGCATCCCCTATATCGCTGTGCCTTGCGCACCTCCCATACCTTCCCCTATATCGGTGTCTTTTCGCACACATCCCATAGATTCAACTTTATCACTGTGTTATTGCACACCTCGCAGAGCTTCCCCTATATCGCCGTATTTTGCTCACCTTTCATAGCTTCCCCTATATCGCTGTGTTTTCGCGCACCTCTCATGTCTTCACCTAGATCGCTATGTTTTCGCTCCTCTCATTGCTTCCCCTATCTCGCTGTGTTCTCTCGCACCTCTAATACATTCCCCTGTATCGCTGTCTTTTCGCGCACATCCCATAGATTCACCTTTATCGCTGTGTTATTGCTCACCTCTCATAGCTTCCCCTATATCGCCGTGTTTTTGCACACCTCTCATAACTTATCCTATTTCGCCATGTTGTTATGCACATCTCATAACGTCCTCTATATCGCTGTGTATTCGCGCACCTCCCATAGCATCCCTTATATCGCTTTGCCTTCGCGCACCTCTCATACCTTCCCAAATATCGCCCTGTTTTCGCGCACCTCCCATTCCTTCACCTATATCGCTGTTTTCGTGCACCTCTCATACCTTCCCCTAAATCGCTGTGCCTTCGCGCACCTCTCATACCTTCCCCTATAGCGCCGTGTTTTCATGCACATCTCATAACATCCCCTATATCGCTAGGTTTTCATGCACTTCTCATAATTTCCCCTATATCGCCCAGTTTTCGCGCTCCTCTCATACCTTCTCCTCTATCACTGTGTTTTCACGCAGCTCTCATACCTTCCCCATATCGCTGTGTTGTCGCACACCTCTCATGGCTTCCCGACTATCGCCGTGTATTCATGCACATCTCATAATGTCCCCAATGTCGCTGGGTTTTCACGCACCTCTCATAACTTCCCGTATATCGCCCTGTTTTTGCACTCCTCTCATACCTTCCCCTATATCACTGTTTTTTCACACAGCTCTCATACCTTCCCCTATATCGTCCTGTTTTTGCTCACTTCCCATAACTTCCTCGATATCGCTGTGTTTTTGCTCACCTCTCATACCTTCCCCTATGTCGCTGTGTTTTCAAGCACCTCTCATATCTTCCCCTATATCGTTGTGTTTTCATGCACATCTCATAACGTCTCCTATATCACTGCGTTTTCACGCACATCCCATAGCATCCCCTATATCGCTGTGTTTTCGCGCACCTCCCAGACCTTCCCCTATATCGCTGTGTTTTTGTGCATCTCTCATACATTCCCCTCTATCGTTATGTTTTCACACACCTCTCATAACTTCTCCTCTATCGCCCTTGTTTTCTGCACCTTTTATTTCTTCCTTAATATCGCTGCATTTTAATGCACATCTCATAACGTCCCCTATATCGCTGTGTATTCACGCACCTCCCATAGCATCCCCTATATTGCTGTGCCTTGCGCACTTCTCATACCTTCCCCTATATCGCTGTCTTTTCGCGCACATCCCATAGATTCAACTTTATCTCTGTGTTATTGCACACCTCTCACAGCTTCCCCTATATCGCCGTGTTTTTGCTCA
Source organism: Mobula birostris (assembly GCF_030028105.1). Classification (NCBI taxonomy): domain Eukaryota; kingdom Metazoa; phylum Chordata; class Chondrichthyes; order Myliobatiformes; family Myliobatidae; genus Mobula; species Mobula birostris. The sequence goes on from NW_027278110.1 coordinate 2,685, forward strand.
CCTCTCATAGCTTCCCCTATATCGCCGTGTTTTCGCGCACCTCTCATGTCTTCACCTAGATCGCTATGTTTTCTCTCCTCTCATTACTTCCCCGATATCGCTGTGTTTTCTCACACCTCTGATACATTCTCCCATATCGCCGTGTTTTCGTGTACCTCTCATATCTTCCCCTATATCGCTGTGTTTTCATGCACATCTCATAACGTCCCCTATATCGCTGTGCTTTCTCGCACCTCTGATACATTCCCCTGTATCGCTGTGTTTTCGTGCACTTCTCATAAGTTCCCCTATATTGCTGTGTTTGCGCGCACGTCCCATAGCCTCCCCTATATCGCTGTGTTTTCTGGCACCTCTCATACCTTCCCCTATATCGCACTGTTTTCGCGCACCTCCCATTCCTTCCCCTATATTGCTGTGTTTTCGTGCACTTCACATACCTTGCCCTATATTACTGTGTTTTCACGCACCTCTCATAAATTCTGCTATAATGCTGTATTTTTGCGCACCTCTCATACCTTCCCCCATATTGCCGTGTTTTCATGCACATCTCATAATGTCCCCTATATAGCTGTGTATTCGTGCACCTCCCATAGCCTCCTATATCACAGTGCCTTCGCGTACCTCTCATACCTTCCCCTATATTGCCCTGTTTTCGCTCACTTCCCATAACTTCCCCGATATCGCTGTGTTTTTGCACACCTCTCATACCTCCCTCTATATCGCTGTGTTTTCACGGACCTCTCATAACTTCTCCTATATTGCTCTGTTTTTGTGCACCTCTTATATCTTCCCTAATATCGCTGCTTCTTCCTGCACATCTCATAACGTCCCCTATATCGCTGTGTATTCACGGACCTCCCATAGCATCCCCTATATCGCTGTGCCTTGCGCACCTCCCATACCTTCCCCTGTATCGGTGTCTTTTCGCACACATCCCATAGATTTAACTTTATCACTGTGTTATTGCACACCTCGCAGAGCTTCCCCTATATCGCCGTGTTTTGCTCACCTTTCATAGCTTCCCCTATATCGCTGTGTTTTCGCGCACCTCTCATGTCTTCACCTAGATCGCTATGTTTTCGCTCCTCTCATCACTTCCCCTATCTCGCTGTGTTCTCTCGCACCTCTGATAATTCCACTGTATCGCTGTCTTTTCGCGCACATCCCATAGATTCACCTTTATCGCTTTGTTATTCCTCACCTCTAATAGTTTCCCCTAAATCGCCGGGTTTTTGCTCACCTCTCATAGCTTCCACTATATTGCCCTGTATTCACGCACCTCTCATGTCTTCCCCTATATCACTGTGTTTTCGCGCAGCTCCCATAGCATCCCCTATATTGCTGTGCCTTCGCATACCTCTCATATCTTCCCCTATATCGCCCTATTTTCGAGTACCTTCCATAACTTCTCCTATATTGCTGTGTTTTCGTGCACCTCTCGTACCTCCCCCTATATCGCTGTGCCTTGCGCACCTCTCATACCTTCCCCTATATAGCTCTTTTTTCGTGCACATCCCACAGATTCACCTTTATCGCTGTGTTATTGCTCACCTCTCATAGCTTCCCCTATATCGCCGTGTTTTTGCACACCGCTCATAACTTACCCTATATCGCCATGTTTTTATGCACATCTCATAACGTCCTCTATATCGCTGTGTATTCGCGCACCTCCCATTCCTTCACCTATATCGCTGTTTTCGTGCACCTCTCATACCTTCCCCTAAATCGCTGTGCCTTCGCGCACCTCTCATACCTTCCCCTATAGCGCCGTGTTTTCATGCACATCTCATAACATCCCCTATATCGCTAGGTTTTCATGCACTTCTCATAATTTCCCCTATATCGCCCAGTTTTCGCGCTCCTCTCATACCTTCTCCTCTATCACTGTGTTTTCACGCAGCTCTCATACCTTCCCCTATATCGCTGTGTTGTCGCACACCTCTCATGGCTTCCCGACTATCGCCGTGTATTCATGCACATCTCATAGCTTCCCATATATCACTGTGTTTTCGCGCACCTCCCATAGCTTCGCCTACATCGCTGTTTTCGTGCACCTCTCATACCTTCCCCATATCGATGTATTTTTGCGCAGATCTCGTAATATCCCCTTTATCGCTGTGGTATTGCTCACCTCTCATAGCTTCCCCTATATCGCCCTGTTTTCGCACTCCTCTCATGCATTCCCGTATATCGCTGTGTTTTTGCACACCTCTCATACCTTCCCCAATATCACTGTGTTTTCATGCACATCTCATAATGTCCCCAATGTCACTGGGTTTTCACGCACCTCTCATAACTTCCCCTATATCGCCCTGTTTTTGCACTCCTCTCATACCTTCCCCTATATCACTGTGTTTTCACTCAGCTCTCATACCTTCCCCTATATCGCCCTGTTTTTGTTCACTTCCCATAACTTCCCCGATATCGCTGTGTTTTTGCACACCTCTCATACCTTCCCCATGTCGCTGTGTTTTCAAGCACCTCCCATAGCATCCCCTATATCGCTGAGCCTTGCGCACCTCTCATACCGTCCCCTATATTGTCGTGTTTTCGCGCACCTCCCATAGTGTCCCCTATATCGCTGTGTTTTCGCGCACATCCCATACCATCCGTTATATCGCTGTGCCTTCCTGTACCTCTCATATCTTCCCCTATATCGTTGTGCTTTCATGCACATCTCATACCGTCTCCTATATCACTGTGTTTTCACGCACATCCCATAGCATCCCCTATATCGCTGTGTTTTAGCGCACCTCCCAGACCTTCCCCTATATCGCTGTGTTTTCGCGCATCTCTCATACATTCCCCTATATCGTTATGTTTTCACACACCTCTCATAACTTCTCCTATATCGCCCTTGTTTTCTGCACCTCTTATTTCTTCCTTAATATCGCTGCATTTAATGCACATCTCATAACGTCCCCTATATCGCTGTGTATTCACGTACCTCCCATAGCATCCCCTATATTGCTGTGCCTTGCGCACTTCTCATACCTTCCCCTATATCGCTGTCTTTTCGCGCACATCCCATAGATTCAACTTTATCGCTGTGTTATTGCACACCTCTCACAGCTTCCCCTATATCGCCGTGTTTTTGCTCACCTCTCATAGCTTCCCCTATATCTCCGTGTTTTCGCGCACCTCTCATGTCTTCACCTAGATCGCTATGTTTTCGCTCCTCTCATTACTTCCCCTATATCGCTGTGTTTTCTCACACCTCTGATACATTCTCCCATATTGCCGTGTTTTCGTGTACCTCTCATAACGTCCCCTATATCGCCGTGTTTTCGCGCACGTCCCATAGCGTGCCCTATAACGCTGTGTTTTCGGGCACCTCTCTTACCTTCCCCTATATTGCCGTGTTTTCATGCACATCGCATAACGTCCCGTATATCGCTGTGTATTCACGCACCTCCCATAGCATCCCCTATATCGCTGTGCCTTGCGCACCTCTCATACGGTCCCCTATATTGTCGTGTTTTCGTGCACCTCTCATAGCTTCCCCTATATTGCCATGTTTTCATACAAATCTCATACCGTCCCCTATATCGCCCTGTTTTCGAGCACCTCCCATACCTTCACCTGTATCGCTGTGTTTTCGTGCACCTCTCATACCTCCCTCTGTATCGCTGTGTTTTCACGCTCCTCTCATTACTTCCCCTATATTGCTGTGATTTCTCGCACCTCTCATGTCTTCCCCTATATCGCTGTGTTTTTGCGCACCTCTCATACCTTCCCATATAATGCTGTGTTTTCGCGCACTTCTCATACCTTCACCTCTATCGCCCTGTTTTCGCACACTTCCCATTCATTCTCCTATGTCGCCTTGCTTTTGTGAATCTCTCATACCTTCCCTAATATCGCTGCGTTTTCATGCACATCTCATAACGTCCCGTATATCGCTGTGTATTCGCGCACCTCCCATAGCATCCCCTATATCGCTTTGCCTTGCGCACCTCTCATACCGTCTTCTATATTGCCGTGTTTTCGCGCACCTCTCATACCGTCCCCTATATCGCTGTCTTTTCGCGCACATCCCATAGATTCACCTTTATCGCTTTGTTATTCCTCACCTCTAATAGTTTCCCCTAAATCGCCGGGTTTTTGCTCACCTCTCATAGCTTCCACTATATTGCCCTGTATTCACGCACCTCTCATGTCTTCCCCTATATCGCCCTGTTTTCGAGTACCTTCCATACCTTCTCCTATATTGCTGTGTTTTCGTGCACCTCTCATACCTCCCCCTATATCGCTGTGCCTTGCGCACCTCTCATACCTTCCCCTATATAGCTGTTTTTTCATGCACATCCCACAGATTCACCTTTATCGCTGTGTTATTGCTCACCTCTCATAGCTTCCCCTATATCGCCGTGTTTTTGCACACCTCTCATAACTTGCCCTATATCGCCATGTTGTTATGCACATCTCATAACGTCATCTATATCGCTGTGTATTCGCGCACCTCCCATAGCATCCCTTATATCGCTTTGCCTTCGCGCACATCTCATACCTTCCCAAATATCGCCCTGTTTTCGCGCACCTCCCATTCCTTCACCTATATCGCTGTTTTCGTGCACCTCTCATACCTTCCCCTAAATTGCTGTGCCTTCGCGCACCTCTCATACCTTCCCCTATATCGCCGTGTTTTCATGCACATCTCATAACATCCCCTATATCGCTAGGTTTTCATGCACTTCTCATAATTTCCCCTATATCGCCCAGTTTTCGCGCTCCTTTCAAACCTTCTCCTATATCACTGTGTTTTCACGCAGCTCTCATACCTTCCCCTATATCGCTGTGTTTTCACGCACCTCTCATAACTTCTCCAATATTGCTGCATTTTTGCGCACCTCTCATAACTTCCCCCATATCACTGTGTTTTTATGCACATCTCATAACGTCCCCTATATCACTGTGTAGTCGCGCACCTCCCATACCCTCCCACATATTGCTGTGCCTTCGCGCATTTCTCATACCTTCGCCTATATCGCCCTGTTTTCGCACACTTCCCATTCATTCTCCAATGTCGCTGTGTTTTTGTGAACCTCTCATACCTTCCCTAATATCGCTGCGTTTTCATGCACATCTCACAACGTCCCGTATATCGCTGCGTATTCACGCAGCTCCCATAGCATCCCCTATATCGCTGTGCCTTGCGCACCTCTCATACCGTCCCCTATATTGTCGTGTTTTCGCGCACCTCTCATAGCTTCCCCTATATCGCCATGTTTTCATACAAATCTCATACCGTCCGCTATATCGCCCTGTTTTCGAGCACCTCCCATACCTTCCCCTGTATCGCTGTGTTTTCGTGCACCTCTCATACCTCCCTCTATATCGCTGTGTTTTCACGCACCTCTCATAACTTCTCCTATATCGCTGTGTTTTTGTGCACCTCTTATATCTTCCCTAATATCGCTGCTTCTTCCTGCACATCTCATAACGTCCCCTATATCGCTATGTATTCACGCACCTCCCATAGCATCCCCTATATCGCTGTGCCTTGCGCACCTCCCATACCTTCCCCTATATCGGTGTCTTTTCGCACACATCCCATAGATTCAACTTTATCACTGTGTTATTGCACACCTCGCAGAGCTTCCCCTATATCGCCGTATTTTGCTCACCTTTCATAGCTTCCCCTATATCGCTGTGTTTTCGCGCACCTCTCATGTCTTCACCTAGATCGCTATGTTTTCGCTCCTCTCATTACTTCCCCTATCTCGCTGTGTTCTCTCGCACCTCTAATACATTCCCCTGTATCGCTGTCTTTTCGCGCACATCTCATAGATTCACCTTTATCGCTTTGTTATTCCTCACCTCTAATAGTTTCCCCTAAATCGCCGGGTTTTTGCTCACCTCTCATAGCTTCCACTATATTGCCCTGTATTCACGCACCTCTCATGTCTTCCCCTATATCACTGTGTTTTCGCGCAGCTCCCATAGCATCCCCTATATTGCTGTGCCTTCGCATACCTCTCATATCTTCCCCTGTATCGCCCTATTTTCGAGTACCTTCCATACCTTCTCCTATATTGCTGTGTTTTCGCGCACCTCTCGTACCTCCCCCTATATCGCTGTGCCATGCGCACCTCTCATACCTTCCCCTATATAGCTGTTTTTTCGTGCACATCCCACAGATTCACCTTTATCGCTGTGTTATTGCTCACCTCTCATAGCTTCCCCTATATCGCCGTGTTTTTGCACACCTCTCATAACTTGCCCTATATCGCCATGTTGTTATGCACATCTCATAACGTCCTCTATATCGCTGTGTATTCGCGCACCTCCCATAGCATCCCTTATATCGCTTTGCCTTCGCGCACCTCTCATACCTTCCCAAATATCGCCCTGTTTTCGCGCACCTCCCATTCCTTCACCTATATCGCTGTTTTCGTGCACCTCTCATACCTTCCCCTAAATCGCTGTGCCTTCGCGCACCTCTCATACCTTCCCCTATATCGCCCAGTTTTCGCGCTCCACTCATACCTTCTCCTATATCACTGTGTTTTCACGCAGCTCTCATACCTTCCCCTATATCGCTGTGTTTTCGCACACCTCTCATGGCTTCCCGACTATCACCGTGTATTCATGCACATCTCATAGCTTCCCATATATCGCTGTGTTTTCGCGCACCTCCCATAGCTTCGCCTACATCGCTGTTTTCGTGCACCTCTCATACCTTCCTCATATCGATGTATCTTTGCGCAGATCTCGTAATATCCCCTTTATTGCTGCGGTATTGCTCACCTCTCATAGCTTCCCCTATATAACCCTGTTTTCGCACTCCTCTCATGCATTCCCGTATATCGCTGTGTTTTTGCACACCTCTCATACCTTCCCCAATATCACCGTGTTTTCATGCCATCTCATAATGTCCCCAATGTCGCTGGGTTTTCACGCACCTCTCATAACTTCCCCTATATCGCCCTGTTTTTGCACTCCTCTCATAGTTTCCCCTATATCACTGTTTTTTCACGCAGCTCTCATACCTTCCCCTATATCATCCTGTTTTTGCTCACTTCCCATAACTTCCCCGATATCGCTGTGTTTTTGCTCACCTCTCATACCTTCCCTTATGTCGCTGTGTTTTCACGCACCTCTCATAAATTCTGCTATAATGCTGTATTTTTGCGCACCTCTCATACCTTCCCCTATATTGCCCTGTTTTCGCTCACTTCCCATAACTTCCCCGATATCGCTGTATTTTTGCACACCTCTCTTACCTCCCTCTATATCGCTGTGTTTTCACGCACCTCTCATAACTTCTCCTATATTGCTCTGTTTTTGTGCACCTCTTATATCTTCCCTAATATCGCTGCTTCTTCCTGCACATCTCATAACGTCCCCTATATCGCTGTGTATTCACGGACCTCCCATAGCATCCCCTATATCGCTGTGCCTTGCGCACCTCCCATACCTTCCCCTGTATCGGTGTCTTTTCGCACACATCCCATAGATTTAACTTTATCACTGTGCTATGCACACCTCTCACAGCTTCCCCTATATCGCCGTGTTTTTGATCACCTCTCATAGCTTCCCCTATATCGCTGTGTTTTCGCGCACCTCTCATGTCTTCACCTAGATCGCTATGTTTTCGCTCCTCTTATTACTTCCCCTATCTCGCTGTGTTCTCTCGCACCTCTGATACATTCCCCTGTATCGTCATGTTTTCGCGCACCTCCCATAGCGTCCCCTATATCGCTGTGTTTTCGCACACATCCCATACCATCCGTTATATCGCTGTGCCTTCCTGTACCTCTCATATCTTCCCCTATATCGTTGTGTTTTCATGCACATCTCATAACGTCCCCTATATCGCTGTGTATTCGTGCACCTCCCATAGCACCCCTATATAACTGTGCCTTCGCGTACGTCTCATGCCTTCCCCTATATCGCTGTGTTTTCACGCACCTCTCATAACTTCTCCTATATTGCTGCATTTTTGCGCAACTCTCATAACTTCCCCTATATCGCTGTGTTTTTATGCACATCTCATAACGTCCCCTATATCACTGTGTAGTCGCGCACCTCCCATAGCCTCCCACATATTGCTGTGCCTTCGCGCACTTCTCATACCTTCACCTATATCGCCCTGTTTTCGCACACTTCCCATTCATTCTCCTATGTGGCCTTGCTTTTGTGAACCTCTCATACCTTCCCTAATATCGCTGCGTTTTCATTCACATCTCATAACGTCCCGTATATTGCTGTGTATTCGCGCACCTGCCATAGCATCCTCTACATCGCTGTGCCTTTGCGCACCTCTCATACCTTCCCCTATATCGCCCTGTTTTCGCACACCTCCCATACCATCCCCTATATCGCTGTATTTTCGCACACATCTCATGGCTTCCCCAATATCGCCGTGTTTTCATGCACATCTCATAACGTCTCCTATATCTCTGTGTATTCACGCACCTCCCATAGCATCCCCTTTTCGCTGTGCCTTGCGCACCTCTCATATTGTCCCCTATATTGCCGTGTTATCGCGCACCTCTCATAGCGTCCCCTATATCGCCGTGTATTCATGCACCTCTCATACCGTCCCCTATATCGCTGTCTTTTCGCGCACATCCCATAGATTCACCTTTATCGCTTTGTTATTCCTCACCTCTAATAGTTTCCCTAAATCGCCGGGTTTTTGCTCACCTCTCATAGCTTCCACTATATTGCCCTGTATTCACGCACCTCTCATGTATTCCCCTATATCACTGTGTTTTCGCGCAGCTCCCATAGCATCCCCTATATTGCTGTGCCTTCGCATACCTCTCATATCTTCCCCCATATCGCCCTGTTTTCGAGTACCTTCCATACCTTCTCCTATATTGCTGTGTTTTCGTGCACCTCTCGTACCTCCCCCTATATCGCTGTACCTTGTACACCTCTCATACCTTCCCCTATATAGTTGTTTTTTCGTGCACATCCCACAGATTCACCTTTATCGCTGTGTTATTGCTCACCTCTCATAGCTTCCCCTATATCGCCGTGTTTTTGCACACCTCTCACAACTTACCCTATATCGCCATGTTGTTATGCACATCTCATAACGTCCTCTGTATCGCTGTGTATTCGCGCACCTCCCATAGCATCCCTTATATCGCTTTGCCTTCACGCACCTCTCATACCTTCCCAAATATCTCCCTGTTTTCACGCACCTCCCATTCCTTCACCTATATCGCTGTTTTCGTGCACCTCTCATACCTTCTCCTATATCGCCGTGTTTTCATGCACATCTCATAACATCCCCTATATCGTTAGGTTTTCATGCACTTCTCATAATTTCCCCTATATCGCCCAGTTTTCGCGCTCCTCTCATACCTTCTCCTATATCACTGTGTTTTCACGCAGTTCTCATACCTGCCCCTATATCGCTGTGTTTTCGCACACCTCTCATGGCTTCCCGACTATCGCCGTGTATTCATGCACATCTTATAGCTTCCCATATATCGCTGTGTTTTCGCGCACCTCCCATAGCTTCGCCTACATCGCTGTTTTCGTACACCTCTCATACCTTCCCCATATCGATGTATTTTTGCGCAGATCTCGTAATATCCACTTTATCGCTGCGGTATAGCTCACCTCTCATAGCTTCCCCTATATCGCCCTGTTTTCGCATTCCTCTCATGGATTCCCGTATATCGCTGTATTTTTGCACTCCTCTCATACCTTCCCCTATATCACTGTGTTTTCACGCAGCTCTCATACCTTCCTCTATATCGCCCTGTTTTTGCTCACTTCCCATAACTTCCCCCATATCGCTGTGTTTTTGCACACCTCTCATACCTTCCCCTATGTCGCTGTGTTTTCAAGCACCTCTCATGGCTTCCCCAATATCGCCGTGTATTCATGCACATCTCGTACCGTCCCCTTTAAAGCTGTGTTTTCGCGCACCTCCCATGGCGTCCCCTATATCGCTGTGTTTTCGCGCACATCCCATACCATCCGTCATATCGCTGTGCCTTTCTGTACCTCTCATATCTTCCCCTATATCGTTGTGTTTTCATGCACATCTCATACCGTCTCCTATATCACTGTGTTTTCACGCACATCCCATAGCATCCCCTATATCGCTGTGTTTTCGCGCACCTCCCAGACCTTCCCCTATATCGCTGTGTTTTCGTGCACCTCTCATACATTCCCCTATATCTTTATGTTTTCACACACCTCTCATAACTTCTCCTATTTTGCCCTTGTTTTCTGCACCTTTTATTTCTTCCTTAATATCGCTGCATTTTAATGCACATCTCATAACGTCCCCTATATCGCTGTGTATTCACACACCTCCCATAGCATCCCCTATATTGCTGTGCCTTGCGCACTTCTCATACCTTCCCCTATATCGCTGTCTTTTCGCGCACGTCCCATAGATTCAACTTTATTGCTGTGTTATTGCACACCTCTAACAGCTTCCCCTATATCGCCGTGTTTTTGCTCACCTCTCATTACTTCCTCTATATCGCTGTGTTTTCTCACACCTCTGACACATTCTCCCATATCGCCGTGTTTTCGCGCACCTCTCATGTCTTCACCTAGATCGCTGTGTTTTCATGCACATCTCATAACGTACCCTATATCGCTGTGCTTTCTCGCACCTCTGATACATTCCCCTGTATCGCTGTCTTTTCGCGCACATCCCATAGATTAACCTTTATCGCTTTGTTATTCCTCACCTCTAATAGTTTCCCCTAAATCGCCGGGTTTTTGCTCACCTCTCATAGCTTCCACTATATTGCCCTGTATTCACGCACCTCTCATGTCTTCCCCTATATCACTGTGTTTTCGCGCAGCTCCCATAGCATCCCCTATATTGCTGTGCCTTCGCGCACCTCTCATACCTTCCCCTATATCGCCGTGTTTTCATGCACATCTCATAACATCCCCTATATCGCTAGGTTTTCATGCACTTCTCATAATTTCCCCTATATCGCCCAGTTTTCGCGCTCCACTCATACCTTCTCCTATATCACTGTGTTTTCACGCAGCTCTCATACCTTCCCCTATATCGCTGTGTTTTCGCACACCTCTCATGGCTTCCCGACTATCACCGTGTATTCATGCACATCTCATAGCTTCCCATATATCGCTGTGTTTTCGCGCACCTCCCATAGCTTCGCCTACATCGCTGTTTTCGTGCACCTCTCATACCTTCCCCATATCGATGTATTTTTGCGCAGATCTCGTAATATCCCCTTTATCGCTGCGGTATTGCTCACCTCTCATAGCTTCCCCTATATCGCCCTGTTTTCGCACTCCTCTCATGCATTCCCGTATATCGCTGTGTTTTTGCACACCTCTCATACCTTCCCCAATATCACCGTGTTTTCATGCCATCTCATAATGTCCCCAATGTCGCTGGGTTTTCACGCACCTCTCTTAACTTCCCCTATATCGCCCTGTTTTTGCACTCCTCTCATACCTTCCCCTATATCACTGTGTTTTCAGGCAGCTCTCATACCTTCCCCTATATCGTCCTGTTTTTGCTCACTTCCCATAACTTCCCTGATATCGCTGTTTTTGCTCACCTCTCATACCTTCCCCTATGTCGCTGTGTTTTCAAGCACCTCTCATATCTTCCCCTATATCGTTGTTTTCATGCACATCTCATAACGTCTCCTATATCACTGCGTTTTCACGCACATCCCATAGCATCCCCTATATCGCTGTGTTTTCGCGCACCTCCCAGACCTTCCCCTATATCGCTGTGTTTTTGTGCATCTCTCATACATTCCCCTATATCGTTATGTTTTCACACACCTCTCATAACTTCTCCTCTATCGCCCTTGTTTTCTGCACCTTTTATTTCTTCCTTAATAGCGCTGCATTTTAATGCACATCTCATAACGTCCCCTATATCGCTGTGTATTCACGCACCTCCCATAGCATCCCCTATATTGCTGTGCCTTGCGCACCTCTCACAGCTTCCCCTATATCGCCGTGTTTTTGCTCACCTCTCACAGCTTCCCCTATATCGCCGTGTTTTCGCGCGCCTCTCATGTCTTCACCTAGATCGCTATGTTTTCTCTCCTCTCATTACTTCCCCTATATCGCACTGTTTTCGCGCACCTCCCATTCCTTCCCCTATGTTGCTGTGTTTTCGTGCACCTCTCATACCTTGCCCTATATTACTGTGTTTTCACGCACCTCTCATAAATTCTGCTATAATGCTGAATTTTTGCGCACCTCTCATACCTTCCCCCATATTGCCGTGTTTTCATGCACATGTCATAATGTCCCCTATATAGCTGTGTATTCGTGCACCTCCCATAGCCTCCTATATCACAGTGCCTTCGCGTACCTCTCATACCTTCCCCTATATTGCCCTGTTTTCGCTCACTTCCATAACTTCCCCGATATCGCTGTGTTTTTGCACACCTCTCATACCTCCCTCTATATCGCTGTGTTTTCACGCACCTCTCATAACTTCTCCTATATTGCTCTGTTTTTGTGCACCTCTTATATCTTCCCTAATATCGCTGCTTCTTCTGCACATCTCATAACGTCCCCTATATCGCTGTGTATTCACGGACCTCCCATAGCATCCCCTATATCGCTGTGCCTTGCGCACCTCCCATACCTTCCCCTGTATCGGTGTCTTTTCGCACACATCCCATAGATTTAACTTTATCTCTGTGCTATTGCACAACTCTCACAGCTTCCCCTATATCGCCGTGTTTTTGATCACCTCTCATAGCTTCCCCTATATCGCTGTGTTTTTATGCACATCTCATAACGTCCTCTATATCACTGTGTAGTCGCGTACCTCCCATAGCCTCCCACATATTGCTGTGCCTTCGCGCACTTCTCATACCTTCACCTATATCACCCTGTTTTCGCACACTTCCCATTCATTCTCCTATGTCGCCTTGCTTTTGTGAACCTCTCATACCTTCCCTAATATCGCTGCATTTTCATTCACATCTCATAACGTCCCGTATATTGCTGTGTATTCGCGCACCTGCCATAGCATCCTCTACATCGCTGTGCCTTTGCGCACCTCTCATACCTTCCCCGATATCGCCCTGTTTTCGCACACCTCCCATACCATCCCCTATATCGCTGTATTTTCGCACACTTCTCATGGCTTCCCCAATATCGCCGTGTTTTCATGCACATCTCATAACGTCTCCTGTATCTCTGTGTATTCACGCACCTCCCATAGAATCCCCTATATCGCTGTTCCTTGCGCACCTCCCATACCTTCCCCTGTATCGGTGTCTTTTCGCACACATCCCATAGATTTAACTTTATCTCTGTGCTATTGCACAACTCTCACAGCTTCCCCTATATCGCCGTGTTTTTGATCACCTCTCATAGCTTCCCCTATATCGCTGTGTTTTTATGCACATCTCATAACGTCCTCTATATCACTGTGTAGTCGCGTACCTCCCATAGCCTCCCACATATTGCTGTGCCTTCGCGCACTTCTCATACCTTCACCTATATCGCCCTGTTTTCGCACACTTCCCATTCATTCTCCTATGTGGCCTTGCTTTTGTGAACCTCTCATACCTTCCCTAATATCGCTGCATTTTCATTCACATCTCATAACGTCCCGTATATTGCTGTGTATTCGCGCACCCGCCATAGCATCCTCTACATCGCTGTGCCTTTGCGCACCTCTCATACCTTCCCCGATATCGCCCTGTTTTCGCACACCTCCCATACCATCCCCTATATCGCTGTATTTTCGCACACTTCTCATGGCTTCCCCAATATCGCCGTGTTTTCATGCACATCTCATAACGTCTCCTATATCTCTGTGTATTCACGCACCTCCCATAGCATCCCCTATATCGCTGTGCCTTGCGCACCTCTCATACCGTCCCCTATATTGCCGTGTTTTCGCGCACCTCTCATAGCTTCCCCTATATCGCCGTGTATTCATGCACCTCTCATACCGTCCCCTATATCGCTGTCTTTTCGCGCACATCCCATAGATTCACCTTTATCGCTTTGTTATTCCTCACCTCTAATAGTTTCCGTAAATCGCCGGGTTTTTGCTCACCTCTCATAGCTTCCACTAAATTGCCCTGTATTCACGCACCTCTCATGTATTCCCCTATATCACTGTGTTTTCGCGCAGCTCCCATAGCATCCCCTATATTGCTGTGCCTTCGCATACCTCTCATATCTTCCCCCATATCGCCCTGTTTTCGAGTACCTTCCATACCTTCTCCTATATTGCTGTGCTTTCGTGCACCTCTCGTACCTCCCCCTAAATCGCTGTGCCTTGCGCACCTCTCATACCTTCCCCTATATAGCTGTTTTTTCGTGCACATCCCACAGATTCACCTTTATCGCTGTGTTATTGCTCACCTCTCATAGCTTCCCCTATATCGCCGTGTTTTTGCACACCTCTCACAACTTACCCTATATCGCCATGTTGTTATGCACATCTCATAACGTCCTCTATATCGCTGTGTATTCACGCACCTCCCATAGCATCCCTTATATCGCTTTGCCTTCACGCACCTCTCATACCTCCCCAAATATCTCCCTGTTTTCACGCACCTCCCATTCCTTCACCTATATCGCTGTTTTCGTGCACCTCTCATACCTTCCCCTAAATCGCTGTGCCTTCGCGCACCTCTCATACCTTCCCCTATATCGCCGTGTTTTCATGCACATCTCATAACATCCCCTATATCGCTAGGTTTTCATGCACTTCTCATAATTTCCCCAATATCGCCCAGTTTTCGCGCTCCTCTCATACCTTCTCCTATATCACTGTGTTTTCACGCAGCTCTCATACCTTCCCCTATATCGCTGTGTTTTCGCACACCTCTCATGGCTTCCCGACTATCGCCGTGTATTCATGCACATCTCATAGCTTCCCATATATCGCTGTGTTTTCGCGCACCTCCCATAGCTTCGCCTACATCGCTGTTTTCGTGCACCTCTCATACCTTCCCCATATCGATGTATTTTTGCGCAGATCTCGTAATATCCCCTTTATCGCTGCGGTATTGCTCACCTCTCACAGCTTCCCCTATATCGCCCTGTTTTCGCGCTCCTCTCATGCATTCCCGTATATCGCTGTGTTTTTGCACACCTCTCATACCTTCCCCAATATCACCGTGTTTTCATGCACATCTCATAATGTCCCCAATGTCGCTGGGTTTTCACGCACCTCTCATAACTTCCCCTATATCGCCCTGTTTTTGCACTCCTCTCATACCTTCCCCTATATCACTGTGTTTTCACGCAGCTCTCATACCTTCCCCTATATCGCCCTGTTTTTGCTCACTTCCATAACTTCCCCGATATCGCTGTGTTTTTGCACACCTCTCATACCTTTCCCTATGTCGCTGTGTTTTCAAGCACCTCTCATGGCTTCCCAATATCGCCGTGTATTCATGCACATCTCGTACCGTCCCTTTAAAGCTGTGTTTTCGCGCACCTCCCATAGCGTCCCCTATATCGCTGTGTTTTCGCGCACATCCCATACCATCCGTCATATCGCTGTGCCTTTCTGTACCTCTCATATCTTCCCCTATATCGTTGTGTTTTCATGCACATCTCATACCGTCTCCTATATCACTGTGTTTTCACGCACATCCCATAGCATCCCCTATATCGCTGTGTTTTCGCGCACCTCCCAGACCTTCCCCTATATCGCTGTGTTTTCGTGCATCTCTCATACATTCCCCTATATCGTTATGTTTTCACACACCTCTCATAACTTCTCCTATATCGCCCTTGTTTTCTGCACCTCTTATTTCTTCTTAATATCGCTGCATTTTAATGCACATCTCATAACGTCCCCTATATCGCTGTGTATTCACGCACCTCCCATAGCATCCCCTATATTGCTGTGCCTTGCGCACTTCTCATACCTTCCCCTATATCGCTGTCTTTTCGCGCACATCCCATAGATTCAACTTTATTGCTGTGTTATTGCACACCTCTAACAGCTTCCCCTATATCGCCGTGTTTTTGCTCACCTCTCATAGCTTCCCCTATATCGCCGTGTTTTCGCGCACCTCTCATGTCTTCACCTAGATCGCTATGTTTTCGCTCCTCTCATTACTTCCCCTATATCGCTGTGTTTTCTCACACCTCTGATACATTCTCCCATATCGCCATGTTTTCGTGTACCTCTGATATCTTCCCCTATATCGCTGTGTTTTCATGCACATCTCATAACGTCCCCTATATCGCTGTGCTTTCTTGCACCTCTGATACATTCCCCTGTATCGCTGTGTTTTCGTGCACTTCTCATAAGTTCCCCTATATTGCCGTGTTTGCGCGCACGTCCCATAGCCTCCCCTCTATCGCTGTGTTTTCGGGCACCTCTCATACCTTCCCCTATATCGCACTGTTTTCGCGCACCTCCCATTCCTTCCCCTATATTGCTGTGTTTTCGTGCACCTCTCATACCTTGCCCTATATTACTGTGTTTTCACGCACCTCTCATAAATTCTGCTATAATGCTGTATTTTTGCGCACCTCTCATACCTTCCCCTATATTGCCGTGTTTTCATGCACATCTCATAACGTCCCCTATATAGCTGTGTATTCATGCACTTCCATAGCCCCCTATATCACTGTGCCTTCGCGCACCTCTCATACCTTCCCCTATATCGCCCTGTTTTCGCTCACTTGCCATAACTTCCCCGATATCGCTGTGTTTTTGCACACCTCTCATACCTTCCCCTATATCGCTGTGTTTTCATGCACCTCTCATGGCTTCCCCAATATCGCCGTGTAATCATGCACAGCTCGAACTGTCCCCTTTATCGCTGTATTTTCGCGCACCTCCCATAGTGCCCCTATATCGCTGTGTTTTCGCGCACCTCTCATACCTTCCCCTGTATTGCTGTGTTTTCACGCACCTCTCATAACTTCTGCTATATCGCTGTATTTTTGTGCACATCTCATACCTTCC
>NW_027278111.1:0-19569 GCF_030028105.1 Mobula birostris
GACCAGAGGACACAGATAGAGAGGATGTGGAGAGGATGTTGCCTATAGTGGGCGAGTCTAGGACCAGAGACGCAGATAGAGTGGATGTGGAGGGGATGTGTCCTATAGTGCGGGAGTGTAGGACCAGAGGACACAGATAGAGTGAATGTAGAGAGGATGTTCCTATATTGGGGGAGTCTAGGACCAGAGGACGCAGATAGAGTGGATGTAGAGAGGATGTTTCCAAAATTGGGGGAGTCTCGGACCAGAGGACACAGATCGAGTGGATGTGGAGAGGATGCCTCCTACAGTGGGGGAGTCTAGGACCAAGTGGACACAGATACAGTGGATGTGGAGGGGATGTTTCCTATAGTGGGTGAGTCTAGGACCAGAGGACACAGATAGAGTGGATGTGGAGGGATGTTTCCTATAGTGGGGAGTCTAGGACCAGAGCACACAGATAGAGTGGATGTGGAGAGGATGTTTCCTATAGTGGGGGAGTCTAGGACCAGAGGACACAGATAGAGTGGATGTAGAGAGTATGTTTCCTATATTGAGGGAGTCTAGGACCAAAGGACACAGATAGAGTGGAAGTGGAGTGGATGTGTCCTATAGTGCGGGAGTCTAGGACCAGAGGACACAGATAGAGTGGATGTGGAGAGGACGTTTCCTATAGTGGGGGAGTCCAGGATCAGAGGACACAGACAGTGTGGACGTGGAGAGGATGTTTCCTATACTGGGGGAGTCTAGGACCAGAGGACATAGATAGAGTGGATGTGGAGAGGATGTTTCCTATAGTGGGGGAGTCTAGGACCAGAGGACACAGATAGAGTGGATGTGGAGGGGATGTTTCCTATAGTGGTGAGTCTAGGACCAGAGGACACAGAGAGAGTGGATGTGGAGGGGATGTTTCCTGTAGTGGTGAGTCTAGGACCAGAGGACACAGAGAGAGTGGATGTGGAGAGGATTTTTCCCATAGTGGGGGAGTCTAGGACCAGACAACACAGATAGAGTTGATGTGGAGAGGATGTTTCCTATAGTGGGGATTCTAGGCCCAGAGGCATAGATAGAGTGGATGTGGGAAGGGTGTTTCCTGCAGTGGGGAGGTTGGGACAGAGGACACAGATAGAGTGGATGTGGAGAGTGTTTCCTATAGTGGGGGGTCTAGGACCAGAGGACACAGATAGAGTGGATGTGGAGGGGATGTTTCCTTAGTGGGTGAGTCCTAGGACCAGAGGACACAGAGAGAGTGGATGTGGAGAGGATGTTTCCTATAGTGGGGAGTCTAGGACCAGAGGACACAGATAGAGTGGATGTGGAGGGGATGTTTCCTATAGTGGGTGAGTCTAGGACCAGAGGACACAGATAGAGCGGAGGTAGAGAGGATGTTTCTTATACTGGGGGAGTCTAGGACCAGAGGACAAAGATAGAGTGGATGTGGAGGGGATGTTTCCTATATTGGGGAGTCTACGACCAAAGGACACAGATAGGATGTGGAGAGGATGATTCCTATAGTGGGGGAGTCAAGGACAGAGGACACAGATAGAGTGGATGTGGAGAGGATGTTGCCAAAAGTGGGGGAGTCTAGGACCAGAGGACACAGATAGAGTGGATGTAGAGAGGATGTTTCCTACAGTGGGGGAGTCTAGGACCAGAGGACACAGATAGAGTGGATGTAGAGAGGATGTTTCCTATATTGGGGGAGTCTAGGACCAGAGGACACAGATAGAGTGGATGTAGAGAGGATGTTTCCTACAGTGGGGGAGTCTAGGACCAGAGGACACAGATAGAGTGGATGTAGAGAGGATGCTTCCTATAGTGGGGGAGTCCAGGACCAGAGGACAGAGATAGAGTGGATGTGGAGAGGATGTTTCCTATAGTGGGGAGTCTAGGACCAGAGGACACAGATAGAGTGGATGTGGAGGTGATGTTTCCTATAGTGGGGGAGTCTAGGACCAGAGGACACAGATAGAGCGGATGTAGAGAGGATGTTTCCTATACTGGGGAAGTCTAGGAGCAGAGGACAGAGATAGAGTGGATGTGGAGGGGATGTTTCCTATAGTGGGGGAGTCTAGGACCACAGATAGAGTGGATGTGGAGAGGATGTTTCCTATAGTGGGGGAGTCTAGGACCAGAGGACACAGATAGAGTGGATGTGTAGAAGATGTGTCCTATACTGGGGGAGTCTAGGACCAGAGGACACAGATAGAGTGGATGTGGAGAGGATGTTTCCTATAGTGGGGAAGTCTAGGACCAGAGGACACAGATAGAGTGGATGTGGAGAGGATGTTTCCTATAGTGGGTGAGTCTAGGTCCAGAGGACACTGATAGATTGGATGTAGAGAGGATGATTCCTATATTGGGGGAGTCTAGGACCAGAGGACACAGATAGAGTGGAAGTGGAGGGGATGTGTCCTATAGTGCGGGAGTCTAGGACCAGAGGACACAGATAGAGTGGATGTGGAGGGGACGTTTCCTATAGTGGGGGAGTCCAGGATCAGAGGACACAGGCAGTGTGGACGTGGAGAGGATGTTTCCTATACTGGGGGAGTCTAGGACCAGAGGGCATAGATAGAGTGGATGTGGGAAGGATGTTTCCTATAGTGGGGAGGTTGGGACCAGAGGACAGATATAGAGTGGATGTGGAGAGGATGTTTCCTATAATGGGGGAGTCTAGGATCAGAGGACACAGATAGAGTGGATGTGGAGAGGATGTTTCCTATAGTGGGGAAGTCTAGGACCAGAGGACACAGATAGAGTGGATGTGGAGAGGATGTGTCCTATAGTGGGGGAGTCTAGGACCAGAGGACACAGATAGAGTGGATGTGCAGAGGATGTTTCCTATAGTGGGTGAGTCTAGGACCAGAGGACACTGATAGAGTGGATGTAGAGAGGATGATTCCTATATTGGGGGAGTCTGGGACCAGAGGACAGAGATAGAGTGGAAGTGGAGGGGATGTGTCCTATAGTGCGGGAGTCTAGGACCAGAGGACACAGATAGAGTGGATGTGGAGAGGACGTTTCCTATAGTGGGGGAGTCCAGGATCAGAGGACACAGACAGTGTGGACGTGGAGAGGATGTTTCCTATACTGGGGGAGTCTAGGACCAGAGGGCATAGATAGAGTGGATGTGGGAAGGATGTTTCCTATAGTGGGGAGGTTGGGACCAGAGGACAGATATAGAGTGGATTTGGAGGGGATGTTTCCTATAGTGGGTGAGTCTAGGACCAGAGGACACAGATAGAGTGGATGTGGAGAGGATGTTTCCTATAGTGGGGGATTCTAGGCCCAGAGGGCATTGATAGAGTGGATGTGGGAAGGATGTTTCCTGCAGTGGGGTGGTTGGGACCAGAGGACACAGATAGAGTGGATGTGGAGAGTATGTTTCCTATAGTGGGGGGTCTAGGACCTGAGGGCACAGATAGAGTGGATCTGGAGGGGATGTTTCCTGTACTGGGGGAGTCTAGGACCAGAGGGCACAGATAGAGTGGATCTGGAGGGGAAGTTTCCTGTACTGGGGGAGTCTAGGACCAGAGGGCACAGATAGAGTGGATGTGGAGAGGATGTTTCCTATAGTGGAGGAGTCTTGGACCAGAGGACACAGATAGAGTGGATCTGGAGGGGATGTTTCCTGTACTGGGGGAGTCTAGGACCAGAGGGCACAGATAGAGTGGATGTGGAGAGGATGTTTCCTATAGTCGGTGAGTCTGGGACCAGAGGACACAGATAGAGTGGATGTGGAGAGGATGTTTCCTATAGTGGGGGAGTCAAGGACAGAGGACACAGATAGAGTGGATGTGGAGAGGATGTTTCCTATAGTGGGGAGGTTGGGACCAGAGGACAGATATAGAGTGGATGTGGAGAGGATGTTTCCTATATTGGGGGAGTCTAGGACCAGAGGACACAGATAGAGTGGATGTGGAGGGGATGTTTCCTATAGTGGGTGAGTCTAGGACCAGAGGACACAGAGAGAGTGGATGTGGAGAGGATTTTTCCCATAGTGGGGGAGTCTAGGACCAGACAACACAGATAGAGTTGATGTGGAGAGGATGTTTCCTATAGTGGGGTATTCTAGGCCCAGAGGGCATAGATAGAGTGGATGTGGGAAGGGTGTTTCCTGCAGTGGGGAGGTTGGGACCAGAGGACACAGATAGAGTGGATGTGGAGAGGATGTTTCCTATAGTGGGGGGTCTAGGACCAGAGGACACAGATAGAGTGGATGTGGAGGGGATGTTTCCTATAGTGGGTGAGTCTAGGACCAGAGGACACAGAGAGAGTGGATGTGGAGAGGATTTTTCCTATAGTGGGGGAGTCTAGGACCAGACAACACAGATAGAGTGAATGTGGAGTGGATGTTTCCTATAATGGGGGGTCTAGGACCAGAGGACACAGATAGAGTGGATGTGGAGAGTATGTTTCCTGTAGTGGGCGTGTCTCGGACCAGAGGACACAGATAGAGTGGATGTGGAGAGGATGTTTCCTATAGTGGGGGAGTCTAGGACCAGAGGACACAGATAGAGTGGATGTGGAGAGGATGTTTCCTATAGTGGGGAGTCTAGGACCAGAGGACACAGATAGAGTGGATGTGGAGGTGATGTTTCCTATAGTGGGGGAGTCTAGGACCAGAGGACACAGATAGAGCGGATGTAGAGAGGATGTTTCCTATACTGGGGAAGTCTAGGAGCAGAGGACACAGATAGAGTGGATGTGGAGGGGATGTTTCCTATAGTGGGGGAGTCTAGGACCACAGATAGAGTGGATGTGGAGAGGATGTTTCCTATAGTGGGGGAGTCTAGGACCAGAGGACACAGATAGAGTGGATGTGTAGAAGATGTGTCCTATACTGGGGGAGTCTAGGACCAGAGGACACAGATGGAGTGGATGTGGAGAGGATGTTTCCTATAGTGGGGAAGTCTAGGACCAGAGGACACAGATAGAGTGGATGTGGAGAGGATGTGTCCTATAGTGGGGGAGTCTAGGACCAGAGGACACAGATAGAGTGGATTAAGAGAGGATGTTTCCGATAGTGGGTGAGTCTAGGACCAGAGGACACTGATAGATTGGATGTAGAGAGGATGATTCCTACATTGGGGGAGTCTAGGACCAGAGGACACAGATAGAGTGGAAGTGGAGGGGATGTGTCCTATAGTGCAGGAGTCTAGGACCAGAGGACACAGATAGAGTGGATGTGGAGAGGACGTTTCCTATAGTGGGGGAGTCCAGGATCAGAGGACACAGACAGTGTGGACGTGGAGAGGATGTTTCCTATACTGGGGGAGTCTAGGACCAGAGGGCATAGATAGAGTGGATGTGGGAAGGATGTTTCCTATAGTGGGGAGGTTGGGACCAGAGGACAGATATAGAGTGGATGTGGAGAGGATGTTTCCTATAATGGGGGAGTCTAGGACCAGGGGACACAGATAGAGTGGATGTGGAGAGGATGTTTCCTATAGTGGGGAAGTCTAGGACCAGAGGACACAGATAGAGTGGATGTGGAGAGGATGTGTCCTATAGTGGGGGAGTCTAGGACCAGAGGACACAGATAGAGTGGATGTGGAGAGGATGTTTCCTATAGTGGGTGAGTCTAGGACCAGAGGACACTGATAGAGTGGATGTAGAGAGGATGATTCCTATATTGGGGGACTCTAGGACCAGAGGACAGAGATAGAGTGGAAGTGGAGGGGATGTGTCCTATAGTGCGGGAGTCTAGGACCAGAGGACACAGATAGAGTGGATGTGGAGAGGACGTTTCCTATAGTGGGAGAGTCCAGGATCAGAGGACACAGACAGTGTGGACGTGGAGAGGATGTTTCCTATACTGGGGGAGTCTAGGACCAGAGGGCATAGATAGAGTGGATGTGGGAAGGACGTTTCCTATAGTGGGGAGGTTGGGACCAGAGGACAGATATAGAGTGGATGTGGAGGGGATTTTTCCTATAGTGGGGGAGTCAAGGACAGAGGACACAGATAGAGTGAATGTGGAGGGGATGTTTCCTATAGTGGGTGAGTCTGGGACCAGAGGACACAGATAGAGTGGATGTGGAGAGGATGTTTCCTATAGTGGGGGAGTCAAGGACAGAGGACACAGATAGAGTGGATGTGGAGAGGATGTTGCCAAAAGTGGGGGAGTCTAGGACCAGAGGACGCAGATAGAGTGGATGGAGAGAGGATGTTTCCTATATTGGGGGAGTCTAGGACCAGAGGACACAGATAGAGTGGATGTAGAGAGGATGTTTCCTACAGTGGGGGAGTCTAGGACCAGAGGACACAGATAGAGTGGATGTGGAGAGGATGTTTCCTATAGTGGGGGAGTCTAGGACCAGAGAACACAGATAGAGTGGATGTAGAGAGGATGTTTCCTATATTGGGGGAGTCTAGGACCAGAGGACACAGATAGAGTGGATGTGGAGGGGATGTTTCCTATAGTGGGTGAGTCTAGGACCAGAGGACACAGAGAGAGTGGATGTGGAGAGGATTTTTCCTATAGTGGGGGAGTCTAGGACCAGACAACACAGATAGAGTGGATGTGGAGAGGATGTTTCCTATAGTGGGGGTTTCTAGGCCCAGAGGGCATAGATAGAGTGGATGTGGGAAGGATGTTTCCTGCAGTGGGGAGGTTGGGACCAGAGGACACAGATGGAGTGGATGTGGAGAGTATGTTTCCTATAGTGGGGGGTCTAGGACCTGAGGGCGCAGATAGAGTGAATGTGGAGAGGATGTTTCCTATAGTGGGGGAGTCTAGGACCAGAGGACACAGATGGAGTGGATGTAGAGAAGATGTTTCCTATATTGGGGGAGTCTAAGACCAGAGGACACAGATAGAGTGGATGTGGAGAGGATGTTTCCTATAGTGGGGGGGTCTAGGACCAGAGGACACAGATAGAGTGGATGTGGAGGGGATGTTTCCTATAGTGGGGGAGTCTAGGACCAGAGGACACAGATAGAGTGGATGTGGAGAGGATGTTTCCTATAGTGGGGAGATAGGACCAGACGACACAGATAGAGTGGATGTGGAGGTGATGTTTCCTATAGTAGGGGAGTCTAGGACCAGAGGACACAGATGGAGCGGATGTAGAGAGGATGTTTCCTATACTGGGGAAGTCTAGGACCAGAGGACACAGATAGAGTGGATGTGGAGGGGATGTTTCCTATATTGGAGGAGTCTAGGACCAGAGGACACAGATAGAGTGGATGTGGAGAGGATGTTTCCTATTGTGGGGGAGTCTAGGACAGAGGACACAGATAGAGTGGATGTGGAGAGGATGTTGCCTATAGTGGGGGAGTCTAGGACCAGAGGACGCAGATAGAGTGGATGTGGAGGGGATGTGTCCTACAGTGCGGGAGTCCAGGACCAGAGGACACAGATAGAGTGGATGTAGAGAGGATGTTTCCTATATTGGGGGAGTCTAGGACCAGAGGACGCAGATAGAGTGGATGTAGAGAGGATGTTTCCTATATTGGGGGAGTCTAGGACCAGAGGACACAGATCGAGTGGATGTGGAGAGGATGCCTCCTACAGTGGGGGAGTCTAGGACCAGAGGACACAGATAGAGTGGATGTGGAGGGGATGTTTCCTATAGTGGGGGAGTCTAGGACCAGAGGACACAGATAGAGTGGATGTGGAGAGGATGTTTCCTATAGTGGGGGAGTCTAGGACCAGAGGACACAGATAGAGTGGATGTAGAGAGTATGTTTCCTATAGTGGGGGAGTCTAGGACCAGAGGACACAGATAGAGTGGATTTGGAGGGGATGTTTCATATAGTGGGGGAGTCTAGGACCAGAGGACACAGATAGAGTGGATGTAGAGAGGATGTTTCCTATACTGGGGGAGTCTAGGACCAAAGGACACAGATAGAGTGGATGTGGAGGGGATGATTCCTATAGTGGGGGAGTCTAGGACCACAGATAGAGTGGATGTGGAGAGCATGTTTCCTATAGTGGGGGAGTCTAGGACCAGAGGACACAGATAGAGTGGATGTGTAGAAGATGTGTCCTATACTGGGGGAGTCTAGGACCAGAGGACACAGATAGAGTGGATGTGGAGAGGATGTTTCCTATAGTGGGGGAGTCTAGGACCAGAGGACACAGATAGAGTGGATGTGGAGAGGATGTTTCCTATACTGGGGAGTCTAGGACCAGAGGACACAGATAGAGTGGATGTGGAGGGGATGTTTCCTATAGTGGGGAAGTCTAGAACCAGAGGACACAGATAGAGTGGATGGGGAGGGGATGTTTCCTATACTGGGGGAGTCTAGGACCAGAGGAAACAGATAGAGTGGATGTGGAGAGGATGTTTCCTATAGTGGGGGAGTCTAGGACAGAGGACACAGATAGAGTGGATGTGGAGGGGATGTGTCCTATATTGCCGGAGTCTAGGACCGGAGGACACAGATAGAGTGGATGTGGAGAGGATGTGTCCTATAGTGGGGGAGTATAGGACCAGAGGACACAGATAGAGTGGATGTGGAGAGGATGTTTCCTATCGTGGGTGAGCTAGGACCAGAGGACACTGATAGAGTGGATGTAGAGAGGATGATTCCTATACTGGGGGAGTCTAGGACCAGAGGACACAGATAGAGTGGATGTAGAGAGGATGTTTCCCATACTGGGGGAGTCTAGGACCAGAGGACAGAGATAGAGTGGAAGTGGAGAAGATGTGTCCTACACTGGGGGAATCTAGGACCAGAGGACACAGAGAGAGTGGATGTGGAGAGGATGTCTCCCACAGTCGGGGAGTCTAGGACCAGAGGACACAGATAGAGTGGATGTGGAGGGGATATTTCCTATAGTGGGGGAGTCTAGGACCAGAGGACACACATAGAGTGGATGTGGAGAGGATGTTTCCTATATTGGGGGAGTCTAGGACCAGAGGACACAGATAGAGTGTATGTAGAGGGGATGTTTCCTATAGTGATGGAGTCTAGGACCAGAGGACACAGATAGAGTGGATGTGGAGCGGATGTTTCCTATAGTGGGGGTGTCTAGGACCAGAGGACACAGATAGAGTGGATGTGGAGAGGATGTTGCCTATAGTGGGGGAGTCTAGGACCAGAGGACGCCGGTAGAGTGGATGTGGAGGGGATGTGTCCTATAGTGCGGGAGTCTAGGACCAGAGGACACAGATAGAGTGGATGTGGAGAGGATGTGTCTTATCGTGGGGGAGTCTAGGACCAGAGGACACAGATAGAGTGGATGTGGAGAGGATGTTTCCTATAGTGTGTGAGTCTAGGACCAGAGGACACAGATAGAGTGGATGTAGAGAGGATGATTCCTATATTGGGGGAGTCTAGGACCAGAGGGCACAGGTAGAGTGGATGTAGAGAGGATGTTTCCTATACTGGGGGAGTCTAGGACCAGAGGACACAGATAGAGTGGATGTGGAGAAGATGTGTCCTACACTGGGGGAGTCTAGGACCAGAGGACACAGATAGAGTGGATGTGGAGGTGACGTTTCCTATAGTGGGGGAGTCTAGGACCAGAGGACACAGATAGAGGGGATGTAGAGAGGATGTTTCCTATATTGGGGAAGTCTAGTACCAGAGGACACAGATAGAGTGGATGTGGAGGGGATGTTTCCTATATTGGGGGAGTCTAGGACCAGAGGACACAGATAGAGTGGATATGGAGAGGATGTTTCCTATAGTGGGGGAGTCTAGGACAGAGGACACAGATAGAGTGGATGTGGAGAGGATGTTGCCTATAGTGTGGGAGTCTAGGACCAGAGGACGCAGATAGAGTGGATGTGGAGAGGATGTTGCCTATAGTGTGGGAGTCTAGGACTAGAGGACACAGATAGAGTGGATGTGGAGGGGATGTTTCCTATAGTGGGAGAGTCTAGGACCAGAGGACACAGATAGAGTGGATGTGGAGGGGATGTTTCCTATAGTGGGGGAGGCTAGGACCAGAGGACACAGATAGAGTGGATGTAGAGAGGATGTTTCCTATACTGGGGGAGTCTAGGACCAGAGGACACAGATAGAGTGGATGTGGAGGGTATTTTTCCTATAGTGGGGTAGTCTAGGACCAGAGGACACAGATAGAGTGGATTTGGAGAGGATGTTTCCTATAGTGGGGGAGTCTAGGACCAGAGGACACAGATAGAGTTGATGTAGAGAGGATGTTTCCTATATTGGGGGAGCCTAGGAGCAGAGGACACAGATAAAGTGGATGTAGAGAGGATGTTTCCTATATTGGGGGAGTCTAGGACCAGAGTACACAGATCGAGTGGATGTGGAGAGGATGCCTCCTACAGTAGGGGAGTCTAGGACCAGAGGACACAGATAGAGTGGATGTGAAGGGGATGTTTCCTATAGTGGGGGAGTCTAGGACCAGAGGACACAGATAGAGTGGATGTGCAGAGGATGTTTCCTATATTGGGGGAGTCTAGGACCAGAGGACACAGATAGAGTGTATGTGGAGGGGATGTTTCCTATAGTGGGGGAGTCTAGGACAAGAGGACACAGATAGAGTGGATGTGGAGCGGATGTTTCCTATAGTGGGGGAGTCTAGGACCAGAGGACACAGATAGAGTGGATGTGGAGAGGATGTTGCCTATAGTGGGGGAGTCTAGGACCAGAGGACGCAGATAGAGTGGATGTGGAGGGGATGTGTCCTATAGTGCGGGAGTCTAGGACCAGAGGACACAGATAGAGTGGATGTAGAGAGGATGATTCCTATATTGGGGGAGTCTAGGACCAGAGGGCACAGGTAGAGTGGATGTAGAGAGGATGTTTCCTATACTGGGGGAGTCTAGGACCAGAGGACACAGATAGAGTGGATGTGGAGAAGATGTGTCCTACACTGGGGGAGTCTACGACCAGAGGACACAGATAGAGTGGATGTGGAGGTGACGTTTCCTATAGTGGGGGAGTCTAGGACCAGAGGACACAGATAGACCGGATGTAGAGAGGATGTTTCCTATACTGGGGAAGTCTAGTACCAGAGGATACAGATAGAGTGGATGTGGAGGGGATGTTTCCTATATTGGGGGAGTCTAGGACCAGAGGACACAGATAGAGTGGATATGGAGAGGATGTTTCCTATAGTGGGGGAGTCTACGACAGAGGACACAGATAGAGTGGATGTGGAGAGGATGTTGCCTATAGTGTGGGAGTCTAGGACCAGAGGACGCAGATAGAGTGGATGTGGAGAGGATGTTGCCTATAGTGGGGGAGTCTAGGACCAGAGGACACAGATAGAGTGGATGTGGAGGGGATGTTTCCTATAGTGGGGGAGTCTAGGACCAGAGGACACAGATAGAGTGGATGTGGAGAGGATGTTTCCTATAGTCGGGGAGTCTAGGACCAGAGGACACAGATAGAGTGGATGTGGAGAGGATGTTTCCTATATTGGGGGAGTCTAGGACCAGAGGACACAGATAGAGTGGATGTGGAGGGGATTTTTCCTATAGTGGGGTAGTCTAGGACCAGAGGACACAGATAGAGTGGATTTGGAGAGGATGTTTCCTATAGTGGGGGAGTCTAGGACCAGAGGACACAGATAGAGTTGATGTAGAGAGGATGTTTCCTATATTGGGGGAGCCTAGGAGCAGAGGACACAGATAAAGTGGATGCAGAGAGGATGTTTCCTATACTGGGGGAGTCTAGGAGCAGAGGACAGAGATAGAGTGGTTGGGGAGAGGATGTTTCATGTTGTGGGGGAGTCTGGGACCAGAGGACACAGACAGTGTGGACGTGGAGAGGATGTTTCCTATACTGGGGCAGTCTAGGACCAGAGGGCATAGATAGAGTGGATGTGGCAAGGATGTTTCCTATAGTGGGGAGGTTGGGACCAGAGGACACAGATAGAGTGGATGTGGAGAGTATGTTTCCTATAGTGGGGGTCTAGGATCAGAGGGCACAGATAGAGCGGATGTAGAGAGGATGTTTCCTATACTGGGGAAGTCTAGGACCAGAGGACACAGATAGAGTGGATGTGGAGGGGATGTTTCCTATATTGGGGGAGTCTAGGACCAGAGGACACAGATAGAGTGGATATGGAGAGGATGTTTCCTATAGTGGGGGAGTCTAGGACAGAGGACACAGATAGAGTGGATGTGGAGAGGATGTTGCCTATAGTATGGGAGTCTAGGACCAGAGGACGCAGATAGAGTGGATGTGGAGGAGATGTGTCCTATAGTGCGGGAGTCTATGACCAGAGGACACAGATAGAGTGGATGCAGAGAGGATGTTTCCTATATTGGGGTAGTCTAGGACCAGAGGACGCAGATAGAGTGGATGTAGAGAGGATGTTTCCTATATTGGGGGAGTCTAGGACCAGAGTACACAGATCGAGTGGATGTGGAGAGGATGCCTCCTACAGTAGGGGAGTCTAGGACCAGAGGACACAGATAGAGTGGATGTGGAGGGGATGTTTCCTATAGTGGGGGAGTCTAGGACCAGAGGACACAGATAGAGTGGATGTGGAGGTGATGTTTCCAATAGTGGGGGAGTCTAGGACAAGAGGACACAGATAGAGTGGATGTAGAGAGGATGTTTCCTATATTGGGGGAGTCTAGGACCAGAGGACACAGATAGAGTGGATGTGGAGGGGATATTTCCTATAGTGGGGGAGTCTAGGACCAGAGGACACACATAGAGTGGATGTGGAGAGGATGTTGCCTATAGTGGGGGAGTCTAGGACCAGAGGACGCAGGTAGAGTGGATGTGGAGAGGATGTTTCCTATAGTGGGGGAGTCTAGGACCAGAGGACACAGATAGAGTGGATGTAGAGAGTATGTTTCCTATAGTGGGGGAGTCTAGGACCAGAGGACACAGATAGAGTGGATTTGGAGGGCATGTTTCATATAGTGGGGGAGTCTAGGACCAGAGGACACAGATAGAGTGGATGTAGAGAGGATGTTTCCTATACTGGGGGAGTCTAGGACCAAAGGACACAGATAGAGTGGATGTGGAGGGGATGATTCCTATAGTGGGGGAGTCTAGGACCACAGATAGAGTGGATGTGGAGAGGATGTTTCCTATAGTGGGGGAGTCTAGGACCAGAGGACACAGATAGAGTGGATGTGTAGAAGATGTGTCCTATACTGGGGGAGTCTAGGACCAGAGGACACAGATAGAGTGGATGTGGAGAGGATGTTTCCTATAGTGGGAGAGTCTAGGACCAGAGGACACAGATAGAGTGGATGTGGAGAGGATGTTTCCTATACTGGGGAGTCTAGGACCAGAGGACACAGATAGAGTGGATGTGGAGGGGATGTTTCCTATAGTGGGGAAGTCTAGAACCAGAGGACACAGATAGAGTGGATGGGGAGGGGATGTTTCCTATACTGGGGGAGTCTAGGACCAGAGGAAACAGATAGAGTGGATGTGGAGAGGATGTTTCCTATAGTGGGGGAGTCTAGGACAGAGGACACAGATAGAGTGGATGTGGAGGGGATGTGTCCTATAGTGCCGGAGTCTAGGACCGGAGGACACAGATAGAGTGGATGTGGAGAGGATGTGTCCTATAGTGGGGGAGTATAGGACCAGAGGACACAGATAGAGTGGATGTGGAGAGGATGTTTCCTATCGTGGGTGAGCTAGGACCAGAGGACACTGATAGAGTGGATGTAGAGAGGATGATTCCTATATTGGGGGAGTCTAGGACCAGAGGACACAGATAGAGTGGATGTAGAGAGGATGTTTCCCATACTGGGGGAGTCTAGGACCAGAGGACAGAGATAGAGTGGATGTGGAGAAGATGTGTCCTACACTGGGGGAATCTAGGACCAGAGGACACAGAGAGAGTGGATGTGGAGAGGATGTCTCCCACAGTCGGGGAGTCTAGGACCAGAGGACACAGATAGAGTGGATGTGGAGGGGATATTTCCTATAGTGGGGGAGTCTAGGACCAGAGGACACACATAGAGTGGATGTGGAGAGGATGTTTCCTATATTGGGGGAGTCTAGGACCAGAGGACACAGATAGAGTGTATGTAGAGGGGATGTTTCCTATAGTGGGGGAGTCTAGGACCAGAGGACACAGATAGAGTGGATGTGGAGCGGATGTTTCCTATAGTGGGGGAGTCTAGGACCAGAGGACACAGATAGAGTGGATGTGGAGAGGATGTTGCCTATAGTGGGGGAGTCTAGGACTAGAGGACGCAGGTAGAGTGGATGTGGAGGGGATGTGTCCTATAGTGCGGGAGTCTAGGACCAGAGGAGACAGATAGAGTGGATGTGGAGAGGATGTGTCTTATCGTGGGGGAGTCTAGGACCAGAGGACACAGATAGAGTGGATGTGGAGAGGATGTTTCCTATAGTGTGTGAGTCTAGGACCAGAGGACACAGATAGAGTGGATGTAGAGAGGATGATTCCTATAGTGGGGGAGTCTAGGACCAGAGGGCACAGGTAGAGTGGATGTAGAGAGGATGTTTCCTATACTGGGGGAGTCTAGGACCAGAGGACACAGATAGAGTGGATGTGGAGAAGATGTGTCCTACACTGGGGGAGTCTAGGACCAGAGGACACAGATAGAGTGGATGTGGAGGTGACGTTTCCTATAGTGGGGGAGTCTAGGACCAGAGGACACAGATAGAGGGGATGTAGAGAGGATGTTTCCTATATTGGGGAAGTATAGTACCAGAGGACACAGATAGAGTGGATGTGGAGGGGATGTTTCCTATATTGGGGGAGTCTAGGACCAGAGGACACAGATAGAGTGGATATGGAGAGGATGTTTCCTATAGTTGGGGAGTCTAGGACAGAGGACACAGATAGAGTGGATGTGGAGAGGATGTTGCCTATAGTGTGGGAGTCTAGGACCAGAGGACGCAGATAGAGTGGATGTGGAGAGGATGTTGCCTATAGTGTGGGAGTCTAGGACTAGAGGACACAGATAGAGTGGATGTGGAGGGGATGTTTCCTATAGTGGGGGAGTCTAGGACCAGAGGACACAGATAGCGTGGATGTGGAGGGGATGTTTCCTATAGTGGGGGAGGCTAGGACCAGAGGACACAGATAGAGTGGATGTAGAGAGGATGTTTCCTATACCGGGGGAGTCTAGGACCAGAGGACACAGATAGAGTGGATGTGGAAGGTATTTTTCCTATAGTGGGGTAGTCTAGGACCAGAGGACACAGATAGAGTGGATTTGGAGAGGATGTTTCCTATCGTGGGGGAGTCTAGGACCAGAGGACACAGATAGAGTTGATGTAGAGAGGATGTTTCCTATATTGGGGGAGCCTAGGAGCAGAGGACACAGATAAAGTGGATGTAGAGAGGATGTTTCCTATATTGGGGGAGTCTAGGACCAGAGTACACAGATCGAGTGGATGTGGAGAGGATGCCTCCTACAGTAGGGGAGTCTAGGACCAGAGGACACAGATAGAGTGGATGTGAAGGGGATGTTTCCTATAGTGGGGGAGTCTAGGACCAGAGGACACAGATAGAGTGGATGTGCAGAGGATGTTTCCTATATTGGGGGAGTCTAGGACCAGAGGACACAGATAGAGTGTATGTGGAGGGGATGTTTCCTATAGTGGGGGAGTCTAGGACAAGAGGACACAGATAGAGTGGATGTGGAGCGGATGTTTCCTATAGTGGGGGAGTCTAGGACCAGAGGACACAGATAGAGTGGATGTGGAGAGGATGTTGCCTATAGTGGGGGAGTCTAGGACCAGAGGACGCAGATAGAGTGGATGTGGAGGGGATGTGTCCTATAGTGCGGGAGTCTAGGACCAGAGGACACAGATAGAGTGGATGTAGAGAGGATGATTCCTA
This sequence comes from Mobula birostris, assembly GCF_030028105.1. Lineage (NCBI taxonomy): Eukaryota > Metazoa > Chordata > Chondrichthyes > Myliobatiformes > Myliobatidae > Mobula > Mobula birostris. The sequence continues at coordinate 15,704 of NW_027278111.1, forward strand.
TATTGGGGGAGTCTAGGACCAGAGGGCACAGGTAGAGTGGATGTAGAGAGGATGTTTCCTATACTGGGGGAGTCTAGGACCAGAGGACACAGATAGAGTGGATGTGGAGAAGATGTGTCCTACACTGGGGGAGTCTACGACCAGAGGACACAGATAGAGTGGATGTGGAGGTGACGTTTCCTATAGTGGGGGAGTCTAGGACCAGAGGACACAGATAGACCGGATGTAGAGAGGATGTTTCCTATATGGGAAGTCTAGTACCAGAGGATACAGATAGAGTGGATGTGGAGGGGATGTTTCCTATATTGGGGGAGTCTAGGACCAGAGGACACAGATAGAGTGGATATGGAGAGGATGTTTCCTATAGTGGGGGAGTCTAGGACAGAGGACACAGATAGAGTGGATGTGGAGAGGATGTTGCCTATAGTGTGGGAGTCTAGGACCAGAGGACGCAGATAGAGTGGATGTGGAGAGGATGTTGCCTATAGTGGGGGAGTCTAGGACCAGAGGACACAGATAGAGTGGATGTGGAGGGGATGTTTCCTATAGTGGGGGAGTCTAGGACCAGAGGACACAGATAGAGTGGATGTGGAGAGGATGCTTCCTATAGTCGGGGAGTCTAGGACCAGAGGACACAGATAGAGTGGATGTAGAGAGGATGTTTCCTATATTGGGGGAGTCTAGGACCAGAGGACACAGATAGAGTGGATGTGGAGGGGATTTTTCCTATAGTGGGGTAGTCTAGGACCAGAGGACACAGATAGAGTGGATTTGGAGAGGATGTTTCCTATAGTGGGGGAGTCTAGGACCAGAGGACACAGATAGAGTTGATGTAGAGAGGATGTTTCCTATATTGGGGGAGCCTAGGAGCAGAGGACACAGATAAAGTGGATGCAGAGAGGATGTTTCCTATACTGGGGGAGTCTAGGAGCAGCGGACAGAGATAGAGTGGTTGGGGAGAGGATGTTTCATGTTGTGGGGGAGTCTGGGACCAGAGGACACAGACAGTGTGGACGTGGAGAGGATGTTTCCTATACTGGGGCAGTCTAGGACCAGAGGGCATAGATAGAGTGGATGTGGCAAGGATGTTTCCTATAGTGGGGAGGTTGGGACCAGAGGACACAGATAGAGTGGATGTGGAGAGTATGTTTCCTATAGTGGGGGTCTAGGATCAGAGGGCACAGATAGAGCGGATGTAGAGAGGATGTTTCCTATACTGGGGAAGTCTAGGACCAGAGGACACAGATAGAGTGGATGTGGAGGGGATGTTTCCTATATTGGGGGAGTCTAGGACCAGAGGACACAGATAGAGTGGATATGGAGAGGATGTTTCCTATAGTGGGGGAGTCTAGGACAGAGGACACAGATAGAGTGGATGTGGAGAGGATGTTGCCTATAGTATGGGAGTCTAGGACCAGAGGACGCAGATAGAGTGGATGTGGAGGAGATGTGTCCTATAGTGCGGGAGTCTATGACCAGAGGACACAGATAGAGTGGATGCAGAGAGGATGTTTCCTATATTGGGGTAGTCTAGGACCAGAGGACGCAGATAGAGTGGATGTAGAGAGGATGTTTCCTATATTGGGGGAGTCTAGGACCAGAGTACACAGATCGAGTGGATGTGGAGAGGATGCCTCCTACAGTAGGGGAGTCTAGGACCAGAGGACACAGATAGAGTGGATGTGGAGGGGATGTTTCCTATAGTGGGGGAGTCTAGGACCAGAGGACACAGATAGAGTGGATGTGGAGGTGATGTTTCCAATAGTGGGGGAGTCTAGGACAAGAGGACACAGATAGAGTGGATGTAGAGAGGATGTTTCCTATATTGGGGGAGTCTAGGACCAGAGGACACAGATAGAGTGGATGTGGAGGGGATATTTCCTATAGTGGGGGAGTCTAGGACCAGAGGACACACATAGAGTGGATGTGGAGAGGATGTTGCCTATAGTGGGGGAGTTTAGGACCAGAGGACGCAGGTAGAGTGGATGTGGAGAGGATGTTTCCTATAGTGGGGGAGTCTAGGACCAGAGGACACAGATAGAGTGGATGTAGAGAGTATGTTTCCTATAGTGGGGGAGTCTAGGACCAGAGGACACAGATAGAGTGGATTTGGAGGGGATGTTTCATATCGTGGGGGAGTCTAGGACCAGAGGACACAGATAGAGTGGATGTAGAGAGGATGTTTCCTATACTGGGGGAGTCTAGGACCAAAGGACACAGATAGAGTGGATGTGGAGGGGATGATTCCTATAGTGGGGGAGTCTAGGACCACAGATAGAGTGGATGTGGAGAGGATGTTTCCTATAGTGGGGGAGTCTAGGACCAGAGGACACAGATAGAGTGGATGTGTAGAAGATGTGTCCTATACTGGGGGAGTCTAGGACCAGAGGACACAGATAGAGTGGATGTGGAGAGGATGTTTCCTATAGTGGGGGAGTCTAGGACCAGAGGACACAGATAGAGTGGATGTGGAGAGGATGTTTCCTATACTGGGGAGTCTAGGACCAGAGGACACAGATAGAGTGGATGTGGAGGGGATGTTTCCTATAGTGGGGAAGTCTAGAACCAGAGGACACAGATAGAGTGGATGGGGAGGGGATGTTTCCTATACTGGGGGAGTCTAGGACCAGAGGAAACAGATAGAGTGGATGTGGAGAGGATGTTTCCTATAGTGGGGGAGTCTAGGACAGAGGACACAGATAGAGTGGATGTGGAGGGGATGTGTCCTATAGTGCCGGAGTCTAGGACCGGAGGACACAGATAGAGTGGATGTGGAGAGGATGTGTCCTATAGTGGGGGAGTATAGGACCAGAGGACACAGATAGAGTGGATGTGGAGAGGATGTTTCCTATCGTGGGTGAGCTAGGACCAGAGGACACTGATAGAGTGGACGTAGAGAGGATGATTCCTATATTGGGGGAGTCTAGGACCAGAGGACACAGATAGAGTGGATGTAGAGAGGATGTTTCCCATACTGGGGGAGTCTAGGACCAGAGGACAGAGATAGAGTGGATGTGGAGAAGATGTGTCCTACACTGGGGGAATCTAGGACCAGAGGACACAGAGAGAGTGGATGTGGAGAGGATGTCTCCCACAGTCGGGGAGTCTAGGACCAGAGGACACAGATAGAGTGGATGTGGAGGGGATATTTCCTATAGTGGGGGAGTCTAGGACCAGAGGACACACATAGAGTGGATGTGGAGAGGATGTTTCCTATATTGGGGGAGTCTAGGACCAGAGGACACAGATAGAGTGTATGTAGAGGGGATGTTTCCTATAGTGGGGGAGTCTAGGACCAGAGGACACAGATAGAGTGGATGTGGAGCAGATGTTTCCTATAGTGGGGGAGTCTAGGACCAGAGGACACAGATAGAGTGGATGTGGAGAGGATGTTGCCTATAGTGGGGGAGTCTAGGACTAGAGGACGCAGGTAGAGTGGATGTGGAGGGGATGTGTCCTATAGTGCGGGAGTCTAGGACCAGAGGAGACAGATAGAGTGGATGTGGAGAGGATGTGTCTTATCGTGGGGGAGTCTAGGACCAGAGGACACAGATAGAGTGGATGTGGAGAGGATGTTTCCTATAGTGTGTGAGTCTAGGACCAGAGGACACAGATAGAGTGGATGTAGAGAGGATGATTCCTATAGTGGGGGAGTCTAGGACCAGAGGGCACAGGTAGAGTGGATGTAGAGAGGATGTTTCCTATACTGGGGGAGTCTAGGACCAGAGGACACAGATAGAGTGGATGTGGAGAAGATGTGTCCTACACTGGGGGAGTCTAGGACCAGAGGACACAGATAGAGTGGATGTGGAGGTGACGTTTCCTATAGTGGGGGAGTCTAGGACCAGAGGACACAGATAGAGGGG
>NW_027278112.1:0-19547 GCF_030028105.1 Mobula birostris
GGGCAGGAGATTCAGGGCATGAGATTCAGGGCATGAGTTTCAGGACAGGAGTTTCAGGGCATGTAATTCAGTGCGTGAGTTTCAGGATATGAGATTCATGGCATGAGTTTCAGTGCAGGAGTTTCAGGGCATGAGATTCAGGGCATTGGTTTCAGGGCATGAGTTTGAGGGCAGGAGTTTCAGGGCATGAGATTCAGGGCATGAGTTTCAGTGCATGAGTTTGAGGGCAGGAGTTTCAGGGCATGAGATTCAGGGCATGAGTTTCAGGGCATGAGATTCAGGGCAGGTATTTCAGGGCATGTAATTCTGGGCATGAGTTTCTGGGCCGATGATTCAGGGCAGGAGTTTTAGGTCATGTGATTCAGGGCATGAGTTTCAGTGCATGAGTTTCAGGGCAGGAGTTTCAGGGTATGTGATTTAGGGCATGAGTTTCAAGGCATGAGATTCAGGGCTTGAGTTTCAGGGCATGTGGTTCAGGGCATGAGTTTCAGGGCATGAGATTCAGGGCATGAGTTTCAGTGCAGGAACTTGTGGGCATGAGATTCAGTGCACGAGTTTCGGAGCATGAGATTCAGGGCATGATTTTCAGGGCAGGAGATTCAGGGCAGGTGTTTCAGTGCAGGCGTTTCAGGGCATGAGATTCAGGGCATGAGATTCGGGGCATGAGTTTCAGGGCATGAGTTTCAGGGCAGGAGTTTCAGGGCATGAGATTCAGTGCAGGAGTTTCAGAGCATGAGATTCAGGGCATGATTTTCAGGGCAGGAGATTCAGGGCAGGGGTTTCAGTGCAGGTGTTTTAGTGCAGGAGTTTCAGGGCATGAGATTCAGGGCATGAGATTCAGTGCACGAGTTTCAGAGCATGAGATTCAGGGCATGATTTTCAGGGCAGGAGATTCAGGGCAGGTGTTTCAGTGCAGAAGTTTCAGGGCATGAGATTCAGGGCATGAGATTCAGGGCATGAGTTTCAGGGCATGAGATGCAGGGCATGAGTTTCAGTGCATGAGTTTGAGGGCAGGAGTCTCAGGGCATGAGATTCAGGGCATGAGTTTCAGTGCATGAGTTTGAGGGAAGGAGTTTCAAGGCATGAGATTCAGGGCATGAGTTTCAGTGCATGAGATTCAGGGCTTGAGTTTCAGGGCATGAGATTCAGGGCATGAGATTCAGGGCATGAGTTTTAGCACAGGAGATTCAGGGCATGAGTTTCAGGGCATGAGTTTCAGGGCATGAGTTTCAGGGCAGGAGTTTCAGGGCATGTAATTCAGGGCGTGAGTTTCAGGATATGAGATTCATGGCATGAGTTTCAGTGCAGGAGTTTCAGGGCATGAGATTCAGTGCATGAGATTCAGGGCAGGTGATTCAGGGACGGAGTTTCAGGACATGAGATTCAGGGCATGAGTTTCAGTGCAGGAACTTGAGGGCATGAGATTCAGTGCACGAGATTCAGAGCATGAGATTCAGGGCATGAGATTCAGGGCATGATATTCAGGGCAGGTGATTCAGTACAGGAGTTTCTGGGCATGAGATTCAGGGCATGAGATTCAGTGCATAAGATTCAGGGCATGAGTTTCAGGGCATGTAATTCAGGGCGTGAGTTTCAGGATATGAGATTCATGGCATGAGTTTCTGTGCAGGAGTTTCAGGGCATGAGATTCAGGGCATTGGTTTCAGGGCATTAGATTCGGGACAGGAGTTTCAAGGCATGAGACTCAGGGCATGAGTTTCAGGGCATGAGATTCAGGGCAGGTATTTCAGGGCAGGTAATTCAGGGCATGAGTTTCAGTGCATGAGTTTGAGGGCAGGAGTTTCAGGGCATGAGATTCAGGGCATGAGTTTCAGTGCATGAGTTTGAGGGCAGGAGTTTCAGGGCATGAGATTCAGGGCATGAGTTTCAGGGCATGAGATTCAGGGCAGGTATTTCAGGGCATGTAATTCAGGGCATGAGTTTCTGGGCAGATGATTCAGGGCAGGAGTTTTAGGGCATGTGATTCAGGGCATGAGTTTCAGTGCATGAGTTTCAGGGCATGAGTTTCAGGGCATGAGATTCAGGGCTTGAGTTTCAGGGCAGGAGGTTCAGGGCATGAGTTTCAGGGCATGAGATTCAGGGCATTAGTTTCAGTGCAGGAACTTGAGGGCGTGAGATTCAGTGCACGAGTTTCAGAGTATGAGATTCAGGGCATGAGATTCAGGGCATGATTTTCAGGGCAGGAGATTCAGGGCAGGTGTTTCAGTGCAGGTGTTTCAGGGCATGAGATTCAGGGCATGAGATTCGGGGCATGAGTTTCAGAGCATGAATTTCAGGGCAGGAGTTTCAGGGCATGAGATTCAGAGCACGAGTTTCAGAGCATGAGATTCAGGGCATGATTTTCAGGGCAGGAGATTCAGGGCAGGTGTTTCAGTGCAGGAGTTTCAGGGCATGAGATTCAGGGCATGAGATTATGGGCATGAGTTTCAGGGCGTGAGTTTCAGGATATGAGATTCATGGCATGAGTTTCAGTGCAGGAGTTTCAGGGCATGAGTTTGAGGGCAGGAGTTTCAAGGCATGAGATTCAGGGCATGAGATTCAGTACATGAGTTTGAGGGCAGGAGTTTCAGGGCATGAGATTCAGGGCATGAGTTTCAGGGCATGAGATTCAGGGCAGGTATTTCAGGGCATGTAATTCAGGGCATGAGTTTCTGGGCAGATGATTCAGGGCAGGAGTTTTAGGGTATGTGATTCAGGGCATGAGTTTCAGTGCATGAGTTTCAGGGCAGGAGTTTCAGGGTATGTGATTTAGGGCATGAGTTTCAGGGCATGAGATTCAGGGCAGGTGTTTCAGTGCAGGAGTTTCAGGGCATGAGATTCAGTGCATAAGATTCAGGGCATGAGTTTCAGGACAGGAGATTCAGGGCATGAGTTTCAGGGCAGGAGTTTCAGGGCATGTAATTCAGGGCGTGAGTTTCAGGATATGAGATTCATGGCATGAGTTTCTGTGCAGGAGTTTCAGGGCATGAGATTCAGGGCATTGGTTTCAGGGCATTAGATTCAGGACAGGAGTTTCAAGGCATGAGATTCAGGGCATGAGTTTCAGGGCATGAGATTCAGGGCAGGTATTTCAGGGCAGGTAATTCAGGGCATGAGTTTCAATGCATGAGTTTGAGGGCAGGAGTTTCAGGGCATGAGATTCAGGGCATGAGTTTCAGTGCATGAGTTTGAGGGCAGGAGTTTCAGGGCATGAGATTCAGGGCATGAGTTTCAGGGCATGAGATTCAGGGCAGGTATTTCAGGGCATGTAATTCAGGGCATGAGATTCTGGGCAGATGATTCAGGGCAGGAGTTTTAGGTCATGTGATTCAGGGCATGAGTTTCAGTGCATGAGTTTCAGGGCAGGAGTTTCAGGGTATGTGATTTAGGGCATGAGTTTCAGGGCATGAGATTCAGGGCTTGAGTTTCAGGGCATGAGGTTCAGGGCATGAGTTTCAGGGCATGAGATTCAGGGCATGAGTTTCAGTGCAGGAACTTGAGGGCGTGAGATTCAGTGCACGAGTTTCAGAGCATGAGATTCAGGGCATGAGATTCAGGGCATGATTTTCAGGGCAGGAGATTCGGGGCAGGTGTTTCAGTGCAGGTGTTTCAGGGCATGAGATTCAGGGCATGAGATTCGGGGCATGAGTTTCAGAGCATGAGTTTCAGGGCAGGAGTTTCAGGGCATGGGATTCAGAGCACGAGTTTCAGAGCATGAGATTCAGGGCATGATTTTCAGGGCAGGAGATTCAGGGCAGGTGTTTCAGTGCAGGAGTTTCAGGGCGTGAGTTTCAGGATATGAGATTCATGGCATGAGTTTCAGTGCAGGAGTTTCAGGGCATGAGTTTGAGGGCAGGAGTTTCAAGGCATGAGATTCAGGGCATGAGATTCAGTACATGAGTTTGAGGGCAGGAGTTTCAGGGCATGAGATTCAGGGCATGAGTTTCAGGGTATGAGATTCAGGGCAGGTATTTCAGGGCATGTAATTCAGGGCATGAGATTCTGGGCAGATGATTCAGGGCAGGAGTTTTAGGTCATGTGAATCAGGGCATGAGTTTCAGTGCATGAGTTTCAGGGCAGGAGTTTCAGGGTATGTGATTTAGGGCATGAGTTTCAGGGCATGAGATTCAGGGCTTGAGTTTCAGGGCATGAGGTTCAGGGCATGAGTTTCAGGGCATGAGATTCAGGGCATGAGTTTCAGTGCAGGAACTTGAGGGCGTGAGATTCAGTGCACGAGTTTCAGAGCATGAGATTCAGGGCATGAGATTCAGGGCATGATTTTCAGGGCAGGAGATTCAGGGCAGGTGTTTCAGTGCAGGTGTTTCAGGGCATGAGATTCAGGGCATGAGATTCGGGGCATGAGTTTCAGAGCATGAGTTTCAGGGCAGGAGTTTCAGGGCATGGGATTCAGAGCACGAGTTTCAGAGCATGAGATTCAGGGCATGATTTTCAGGGCAGGAGATTCAGGGCAGGTGTTTCAGTGCAGGAGTTTCAGGGCGTGAGTTTCAGGATATGAGATTCATGGCATGAGTTTCAGTGCAGGAGTTTCAGGGCATGAGTTTGAGGGCAGGAGTTTCAAGGCATGAGATTCAGGGCATGAGATTCAGTACATGAGTTTGAGGGCAGGAGTTTCAGGGCATGAGATTCAGTGCAGGAGTTTCAGGGCATGAGATTCAGGGCATTGGTTTCAGGGCATTAGATTCAGGACAGGAGTTTCAAGGTATGAGATTCAGGGCATGAGTTTCAGGGCATGAGATTCAGGGCAGGTATTTCAGGGCAGGTAATTCAGGGCATGAGTTTCAATGCATGAGTTTGAGGGCAGGAGTTTCAGGGCATGAGATTCAGGGCATGAGTTTCAGTGCATGAGTTTGAGGGCAGGAGTTTCAGGGCATGAGATTCAGGGCATGAGTTTCAGGGCATGAGATTCAGGGCAGGTATTTCAGGGCATGTAATTCAGGGCATGAGATTCTGGGCAGATGATTCAGGGCAGGAGTTTTAGGTCATGTGATTCAGGGCATGAGTTTCAGTGCATGAGTTTCAGGGCAGGAGTTTCAGGGTATGTGATTTAGGGCATGAGTTTCAGGGCATGAGATTCAGGGCTTGAGTTTCAGGGCATGAGGTTCAGGGCATGAGTTTCAGGGCATGAGATTCAGGGCATGAGTTTCAGTGCAGGAACTTGAGGGCGTGAGATTCAGTGCACGAGTTTCAGAGCATGAGATTCAGGGCATGAGATTCAGGGCATGATTTTCAGGGCAGGAGATTCGGGGCAGGTGTTTCAGTGCAGGTGTTTCAGGGCATGAGATTCAGGGCATGAGATTCGGGGCATGAGTTTCAGAGCATGAGTTTCAGGGCAGGAGTTTCAGGGCATGGGATTCAGAGCACGAGTTTCAGAGCATGAGATTCAGGGCATGATTTTCAGGGCAGGAGATTCAGGGCAGGTGTTTCAGTGCAGGAGTTTCAGGGCGTGAGTTTCAGGATATGAGATTCATCGCATGAGTTTCAGTGCAGGAGTTTCAGGGCATGAGTTTGAGGGCAGGAGTTTCAAGGCATGAGATTCAGGGCATGAGATTCAGTACATGAGTTTGAGGGCAGGAGTTTCAGGGCATGAGATTCAGGGCATGAGTTTCAGGGTATGAGATTCAGGGCAGGTATTTCAGGGCATGTAATTCAGGGCATGAGATTCTGGGCAGATGATTCAGGGCAGGAGTTTTAGGTCATGTGAATCAGGGCATGAGTTTCAGTGCATGAGTTTCAGGGCAGGAGTTTCAGGGTATGTGATTTAGGGCATGAGTTTCAGGGCATGAGTTTCAGGGCATGAGATTCAGGGCATGAGTTTCAGTGCAGGAACTTGAGGGCGTGAGATTCAGTGCACGAGTTTCAGAGCATGAGATTCAGGGCATGAGATTCAGGGCATGATTTTCAGGGCAGGAGATTCAGGGCAGGTGTTTCAGTGCAGGTGTTTCAGGGCATGAGATTCAGGGCATGAGATTCGGGGCATGAGTTTCAGAGCATGAGTTTCAGGGCAGGAGTTTCAGGGCATGGGATTCAGAGCACGAGTTTCAGAGCATGAGATTCAGGGCATGATTTTCAGGGCAGGAGATTCAGGGCAGGTGTTTCAGTGCAGGAGTTTCAGGGCGTGAGTTTCAGGATATGAGATTCATGGCATGAGTTTCAGTGCAGGAGTTTCAGGGCATGAGTTTGAGGGCAGGAGTTTCAAGGCATGAGATTCAGGGCATGAGATTCAGTACATGAGTTTGAGGGCAGGAGTTTCAGGGCATGAGATTCAGGGCATGAGTTTCAGGGTATGAGATTCAGGGCAGGTATTTCAGGGCATGTAATTCAGGGCATGAGTTTCTGGGCAGATGATTCAGGGCAGGAGTTTTAGGGTATGTGATTCAGGGCATGAGTTTCAGTGCATGAGTTTCAGGGCAGGAGTTTCAGGGTATGTGATTTAGGGCATGAGTTTCAGGGCATGAGATTCAGGGCAGGTGTTTCAGTGCAGGAGTTTCAGGGCATGATTTTCAGGGCAGGAGATTCAGGGCAGGTGTTTCAGTGCAGGAGTTTCAGGGCGTGAGTTTCAGGATATGAGATTCATCGCATGAGTTTCAGTGCAGGAGTTTCAGGGCATGAGTTTGAGGGCAGGAGTTTCAAGGCATGAGATTCAGGGCATGAGATTCAGTACATGAGTTTGAGGGCAGGAGTTTCAGGGCATGAGATTCAGGGCATGAGTTTCAGGGTATGAGATTCAGGGCAGGTATTTCAGGGCATGTAATTCAGGGCATGAGATTCTGGGCAGATGATTCAGGGCAGGAGTTTTAGGTCATGTGAATCAGGGCATGAGTTTCAGTGCATGAGTTTCAGGGCAGGAGTTTCAGGGTATGTGATTTAGGGCATGAGTTTCAGGGCATGAGATTCAGGGCTTGAGTTTCAGGGCATGAGGTTCAGGGCATGAGTTTCAGGGCATGAGATTCAGGGCATGAGTTTCAGTGCAGGAACTTGAGGGCGTGAGATTCAGTGCACGAGTTTCAGAGCATGAGATTCAGGGCATGAGATTCAGGGCATGATTTTCAGGGCAGGAGATTCAGGGCAGGTGTTTCAGTGCAGGTGTTTCAGGGCATGAGATTCAGGGCATGAGATTCGGGGCATGAGTTTCAGAGCATGAGTTTCAGGGCAGGAGTTTCAGGGCATGGGATTCAGAGCACGAGTTTCAGAGCATGAGATTCAGGGCATGATTTTCAGGGCAGGAGATTCAGGGCAGGTGTTTCAGTGCAGGAGTTTCAGGGCGTGAGTTTCAGGATATGAGATTCATGGCATGAGTTTCAGTGCAGGAGTTTCAGGGCATGAGTTTGAGGGCAGGAGTTTCAAGGCATGAGATTCAGGGCATGAGATTCAGTACATGAGTTTGAGGGCAGGAGTTTCAGGGCATGAGATTCAGGGCATGAGTTTCAGGGTATGAGATTCAGGGCAGGTATTTCAGGGCATGTAATTCAGGGCATGAGTTTCTGGGCAGATGATTCAGGGCAGGAGTTTTAGGGTATGTGATTCAGGGCATGAGTTTCAGTGCATGAGTTTCAGGGCAGGAGTTTCAGGGTATGTGATTTAGGGCATGAGTTTCAGGGCATGAGATTCAGGGCAGGTGTTTCAGTGCAGGAGTTTCAGGGCATGAGTTTCAGGGCATGAGCTTCAGGGCAGGTATTTCAGGGCATGTAATTCTGGGCATGAGTTTCTGGGCAGATGATTCAGGGCAGGAGTTTTAGGTCATGTGATTCAGGGCATGAGTTTCAGTGCATGAGTTTCAGGGCAGGAGTTTCAGGGTATGTGATTTAGGGCATGAGTTTCAGGGCATGAGATTCAGGGCTTGAGTTTCAGGGCATGAGGTTCAGGGCATGAGTTTCAGGGCATGAGATTCAGGGCATGAGTTTCAGTGCAGGAACTTGTGGGCATGAGATTCAGTGCACGAGTTTCGGAGCATGAGATTCAGGGCATGATTTTCAGGGCAGGAGATTCAGGGCAGGTGTTTCAGTGCAGGCGTTTCAGGGCATGAGATTCAGGGCATGAGATTCGGGGCATGAGTTTCAGGGCAGGAGTTTCAGGGCATGAGATTCAGTGCAGGAGTTTCAGAGCATGAGATTCAGGGCATGATTTTCAGGGCAGGAGATTCAGGGCAGGTGTTTCAGTGCAGGAGTTTTAGGGCATGAGATTCAGGGCGTGAGATTCAGGGCATGAGTTTCAGGGCATGAGTTTCAGGGCATGAGTTTCAGGGCAGGAGTTTCAGGGCAGGAGTTTCAGGGCATGTAATTCAGGGCGTGAGTTTCAGGATATGAGATTCATGGCATGAGTTTCAGTGCAGGAGCTTCAGGGCATGAGATTCAGGGCATTGGTTTCAGGGCATGAGATTCAGGGCAGGTATTTCAGGGCATGTAATTCAGGGCATGAGTTTCAGTGCATGAGTTTGAGGGCAGGAGTTTCAGGGCATGAGATTCAGGGCATGAGTTTCAGTGCATGAGTTTGAAGGCAGGAGTTTCAGGGCATGAAATTCAGGGCATGAGTTTCAGGGCATGAGATTCAGGGCAGGTATTTCAGGGCATGTAATTCTGGGCATGAGTTTCTGGGCAGATGATTCAGGGCAGGAGTTTTAGGTCATGTGATTCAGGGCATGAGTTTCAGTGCATGAGTTTCAGGGCAGGATTTTCAGGGTATGTGATTTAGGGCATGAGTTTCAGGGCATGAGATTCAGGGCTTGAGTTTCAGGGCATGAGGTTCAGGGCATGAGTTTCAGGGCATGAGATTCAGGGCATGAGTTTCAGTGCAGGAACTTGTGGGCATGAGATTCAGTGCACGAGTTTCGGAGCATGAGATTCAGGGCATGATTTTCAGGGCAGGAGATTCAGGGCTGGTGTTTCAGTGCAGGCGTTTCAGGGCATGAGATTCAGGGCATGAGATTCGGGGCATGAGTTTCAGGGCATGAGTTTCAGGGCAGGAGTTTCAGGGCATGAGATTCAGTGCACGAGTTTCAGAGCATGAGATTCAGGACATGATTTTCAGGGCAGGAGATTCAGGGCAGGTGTTTCAGTGCAGGAGTTTTAGGGCATGAGATTCAGGGCATGAGATTCAGGGCATGAGTTTCAGGGCATGAGTTTCAGGGCATGAGATTCAGGGCATGAGTTTGAGTGCATGAGTTTGAGGGCAGGAGTCTCAGGGCATGAGATTCAGGGCATGAGTTTCAGTGCATGAGTTTGAGGGCAGGAGTTTCAAGGCATGAGATTCAGGGCATGAGTTTCTGGGCAGATGATTCAGGGCAGGAGTTTTTGGACATGTGATTCAGGGTATGAGTTTCAGTGCATGAGTTTCAGGGCAGGAGATTCAGGGTATGAGATTTAGGGCATGAGTTTCAGTGCATGAGATTCAGGGCTTGAGTTTCAGGGCATGAGATTCAGGGCATGAGATTCAGGGCATGAGTTTTAGGACAGGAGATTCAGGGCATGAGTTTCAGGGCATGAGTTTCAGGGCATGAGTTTCAGGGCAGGAGTTTCAGGGCGTGCGATTCAGGGCATGAGATTCAGGGCAGGTGATTCAGGGCCGGAGTTTCAGGACATGAGATTCAGGGCATGAGTTTCAGTGCAGGAACTTGAGGGCATGAGATTCAGTGCACGAGTTTCAGAGCATGAGATTCAGGGCATGAGATTCAGGGCATGATTTTCAGGGCAGGAGATTCAGGGCAGGTGATTCAGTGCAGGAGTTTCTGGGCATGAGATTCAGGGCATGAGATTCAGGGCATGAGTTTGAGGGCAGGAGTTTCAAGGCATGAGATTCAGGGCATGAGTTTTAGTGCATGAGTTGAGGGCAGGAGTTTCAGGGCATGAAATTCAGGGCATGAGTTTCGAGGCATGAGATTCAGGGCAGGTATTTCAGGGTATGTAATTCAGGGCATGAGTTTCTGGGCAGATGATTCAGGGAAGGAGTTTTAGGGCATGTGATTCAGGGCATGAGTTTCAGGGCATGATTTTCAGGGCATGAGATTCAGGACTTGAGTTTCAGGGCATGAGGTTCAGGGCATGAGTTTCAGGGCATGAGATTCAGGGCAGGTGTTTCAGTGCAGGAGTTTCAGGGCATGAGATTCAGTGCATGAGATTCAGGGCATGAGTTTCAGGACAGGAGATTCAGGGCATGAGTTTCAGGGCATGAGTTTCAGGGCAGGAGTTTCAGGGCATGTAATTCAGGGCGTGAGTTTCAGGATATGAGATTCATGGCATGAGTTTCAGTGCAGGAGTTTCAGGGCATGAGATTCAGGGCATTGGTTTCAGGGCATGAGATTCAGGACAGGAGTTTCAAGGCATGAGATTCAGGGCATGAGTTTCAGGGCATGAGATTCAGGGTAGGTATTTCAGGGCAGGTAATTCAGGGCATGAGTTTCAGTGCATGAGTTTGAGGGCAGGAGTTTCAGGGCATGAGATTCAGGGCATGAGTTTCAGTGCATGAGTTTGAGGGCAGGAGTTTCAGGGCATGAGATTCAGGGCATGAGTTTCAGGGCATGAGATTCAGGGCAGGTATTTCAGGGCATGTAATTCAGGGCATGAGTTTCTGGGCAGATGATTCAGGGCTGGAGTTTTAGGGCATGTGATTCAGGGCATGAGTTTCAGTGCATGAGTTTCAGGGCAGGAGTTTCAGGGTATGTGATTTAGGGCATGAGTTTCAGGGCATGAGATTCAGGGCTTGAGTTTCAAGGCAGGAGATTCAGGGCAGGTGTTTCAGTGCAGTCGTTTCAGGGCATGAGATTCAGGGCATGAGATTCGGGGCATGTGTTTCAGGGCATGAGTTTCAGGGCAGGAGTTTCAGGGCATGAGATTCAGAGCACGAGTTTCAGAGCATGAGATTCAGGGCATGATTTTCAGGGCAGGAGATTCAGGGCAGGTGTTTCAGTGCAGGAGTTTCAGGGCATGAGATTCAGGGCATGAGATTCAGGGCATGAGTTTCAGGGCATGATTTTCAGGGTATGAGATTTAGGGCAGATGAATCAGGGCAGGAGTTTTAGGGCATGTGATTCAGGGTATGAGTTTCAGTGCAGGAGTTTCAGGGCAGGAGATTCAGGGTATGAGATTTAGGGCATGTGTTTCAGGGCATGAGTTTCAGGGCTTGAGTTTCAGGGCAGGAGTTTCAGGGCATGTGATTCAGGGCGTGAGTTTCAGGATATGAGATTCATGGCATGAGTTTCAGTGCAGGAGTTTCAGGGCATGAGATTCAGGGCATGAGTTTCAGGGCAGGTGATTCAGGGCAGGAGTTTCAGGACTAGAGATTCAGGGCATGAGTTTCAGTGCAGGAACTTGAGGTCATGAAATTCAGTGCACGAGTTTCAGAGCGTGAGATTCAGGGCATGAGATTCAGGGCATCAGTTTCAGGGCAGGAGATTCAGGGCAGGTGTTTCAGTGCAGGACTTTCAGGGCTTGAGATTCAGGGCATGAGATTCAGGGCATGAGTTTCAGGACAGGAGATTCAGGGCATGAGTTTCACGGCATGTGTTTCAGGGCATGAGTTTCAGGGCAGGAGTTTCAGGGCATGTAATTCAGGGCGTGAGTTTCAGGATCTGAGATTCATGGCATGTGTTTCAGGGCAGGTGATTCAGGGCAGGAGTTTCAGGACATGAGATTCAGGGCATGAGTTTCAATGCAGGAACTTGAGGTCATGAGATTCAGTGCACGAGTTTGAGAGCTTGAGATTCAGGGCATGAGATTCAGGGCATGAGTTTCAGGGCAGGAGATTCAGGGCATGAGATTCAGGGCATGAGTTTCAGGACAGGAGTTTCAGGGCATGTAATTCAGTGCGTGAGTTTCAGGATATGAGATTCATGGCATGAGTTTCAGTGCAGGAGTTTCAGGGCATGAGATTCAGGGCATTGGTTTCAGGGCATGAGATTCAGGGCAGGTATTTCAGGGCATGTAATTCAGGGCATGAGTTTCAGTGCATGAGTTTGAGGGCAGGAGTTTCAGGGCATGAGATTCAGGGCATGAGTTTCAGTGCATGAGTTTGAGGGCAGGAGTTTCAGGGCATGAGATTCAGGGCATGAGTTTCAGGGCATGAGATTCAGGGCAGGTATTTCAGGGCATGTAATTCTGGGCATGAGTTTCTGGGCCGATGATTCAGGGCAGGAGTTTTAGGTCATGTGATTCAGGGCATGAGTTTCAGTGCATGAGTTTCAGGGCAGGAGTTTCAGGGTATGTGATTTAGGGCATGAGTTTCAAGGCATGAGATTCAGGGCTTGAGTTTCAGGGCATGTGGTTCAGGGCATGAGTTTCAGGGCATGAGATTCAGGGCATGAGTTTCAGTGCAGGCGTTTCAGGGCATGAGATTCAGGGCATGAGATTCGGGGCATGAGTTTCAGGGCATGAGTTTCAGGGCAGGAGTTTCAGGGCATGAGATTCAGTGCAGGAGTTTCAGAGCATGAGATTCAGGGCATGAGTTTCAGGGCATGAGATTCAGGGCAGGTATTTCAGGGCATGTAATTCTGGGCATGAGTTTCTGGGCCGATGATTCAGGGCAGGAGTTTTAGGTCATGTGATTCAGGGCATGAGTTTCAGTGCATGAGTTTCAGGGCAGGAGTTTCAGGGTATGTGATTTAGGGCATGAGTTTCAAGGCATGAGATTCAGGGCTTGAGTTTCAGGGCATGTGGTTCAGGGCATGAGTTTCAGGGCATGAGATTCAGGGCATGAGTTTCAGTGCAGGAACTTGTGGGCATGAGATTCAGTGCACGAGTTTCGGAGCATGAGATTCAGGGCATGATTTTCAGGGCAGGAGATTCAGGGCAGGTGTTTCAGTGCAGGCGTTTCAGGGCATGAGATTCAGGGCATGAGATTCGGGGCATGAGTTTCAGGGCATGAGTTTCAGGGCAGGAGTTTCAGGGCATGAGATTCAGTGCAGGAGTTTCAGAGCATGAGATTCAGGGCATGATTTTCAGGGCAGGAGATTCAGGGCAGGTGTTTCAGTGCAGGTGTTTTAGTGCAGGAGTTTCAGGGCATGAGATTCAGGGCATGAGATTCAGTGCACGAGTTTCAGAGCATGAGATTCAGGGCATGATTTTCAGGGCAGGAGATTCAGGGCAGGTGTTTCAGTGCAGAAGTTTCAGGGCATGAGATTCAGGGCATGAGATTCAGGGCATGAGTTTCAGGGCATGAGATGCAGGGCATGAGTTTCAGTGCATGAGTTTGAGGGCAGGAGTCTCAGGGCATGAGATTCAGGGCATGAGTTTCAGTGCATGAGTTTGAGGGAAGGAGTTTCAAGGCATGAGATTCAGGGCATGAGTTTCAGTGCATGAGATTCAGGGCTTGAGTTTCAGGGCATGAGATTCAGGGCATGAGATTCAGGGCATGAGTTTTAGGACAGGAGATTCAGGGCATGAGTTTCAGGGCATGAGTTTCAGGGCATGAGTTTCAATGGCAGGAGTTTCAGGGCATGTAATTCAGGGCGTGAGTTTCAGGATATGAGATTCATGGCATGAGTTTCAGTGCAGGAGTTTCAGGGCATGAGATTCAGTGCATGAGATTCAGGGCAGGTGATTCAGGGACGGAGTTTCAGGACATGAGATTCAGGGCATGAGTTTCAGTGCAGGAACTTGAGGGCATGAGATTCAGTGCACGAGATTCAGAGCATGAGATTCAGGGCATGAGATTCAGGGCATGATATTCAGGGCAGGTGATTCAGTACAGGAGTTTCTGGGCATGAGATTCAGGGCATGAGATTCAGTGCATAAGATTCAGGGCATGAGTTTCAGGGCATGTAATTCAGGGCGTGAGTTTCAGGATATGAGATTCATGGCATGAGTTTCTGTGCAGGAGTTTCAGGGCATGAGATTCAGGGCATTGGTTTCAGGGCATTAGATTCGGGACAGGAGTTTCAAGGCATGAGACTCAGGGCATGAGTTTCAGGGCATGAGATTCAGGGCAGGTATTTCAGGGCAGGTAATTCAGGGCATGAGTTTCAGTGCATGAGTTTGAGGGCAGGAGTTTCAGGGCATGAGATTCAGGGCATGAGTTTCAGTGCATGAGTTTGAGGGCAGGAGTTTCAGGGCATGAGATTCAGGGCATGAGTTTCAGGGCATGAGATTCAGGGCAGGTATTTCAGGGCATGTAATTCAGGGCATGAGTTTCTGGGCAGATGATTCAGGGCAGGAGTTTTAGGGCATGTGATTCAGGGCATGAGTTTCAGTGCATGAGTTTCAGGGCATGAGTTTCAGGGCATGAGATTCAGGGCTTGAGTTTCAGGGCAGGAGGTTCAGGGCATGAGTTTCAGGGCATGAGATTCAGGGCATGAGTTTCAGTGCAGGAACTTGAGGGCGTGAGATTCAGTGCACGAGTTTCAGAGCATGAGATTCAGGGCATGAGATTCAGGGCATGATTTTCAGGGCAGGAGATTCAGGGCAGGTGTTTCAGTGCAGGTGTTTCAGGGCATGAGATTCAGGGCATGAGATTCGGGGCATGAGTTTCAGAGCATGAGTTTCAGGGCAGGAGTTTCAGGGCATGAGATTCAGAGCACGAGTTTCAGAGCATGAGATTCAGGGCATGATTTTCAGGGCAGGAGATTCAGGGCAGGTGTTTCAGTGCAGGAGTTTCAGGGCATGAGATTCAGGGCATGAGATTATGGGCATGAGTTTCAGGGCGTGAGTTTCAGGATATGAGATTCATGGCATGAGTTTCAGTGCAGGAGTTTCAGGGCATGAGTTTGAGGGCAGGAGTTTCAAGGCATGAGATTCAGGGCATGAGATTCAGTACATGAGTTTGAGGGCAGGAGTTTCAGGGCATGAGATTCAGGGCATGAGTTTCAGGGCATGAGATTCAGGGCAGGTATTTCAGGGCATGTAATTCAGGGCATGAGTTTCTGGGCAGATGATTCAGGGCAGGAGTTTTAGGGTATGTGATTCAGGGCATGAGTTTCAGTGCATGAGTTTCAGGGCAGGAGTTTCAGGGTATGTGATTTAGGGCATGAGTTTCAGGGCATGAGATTCAGGGCAGGTGTTTCAGTGCAGGAGTTTCAGGGCATGAGATTCAGTGCATAAGATTCAGGGCATGAGTTTCAGGACAGGAGATTCAGGGCATGAGTTTCAGGGCAGGAGTTTCAGGGCATGTAATTCAGGGCGTGAGTTTCAGGATATGAGATTCATGGCATGAGTTTCTGTGCAGGAGTTTCAGGGCATGAGATTCAGGGCATTGGTTTCAGGGCATTAGATTCGGGACAGGAGTTTCAAGGCATGAGACTCAGGGCATGAGTTTCAGGGCATGAGATTCAGGGCAGGTATTTCAGGGCAGGTAATTCAGGGCATGAGTTTCAGTGCATGAGTTTGAGGGCAGGAGTTTCAGGGCATGAGATTCAGGGCATGAGTTTCAGTGCATGAGTTTGAGGGCAGGAGTTTCAGGGCATGAGATTCAGGGCATGAGTTTCAGGGCATGAGATTCAGGGCAGGTATTTCAGGGCATGTAATTCAGGGCATGAGTTTCTGGGCAGATGATTCAGGGCAGGAGTTTTAGGGCATGTGATTCAGGGCATGAGTTTCAGTGCATGAGTTTCAGGGCATGAGTTTCAGGGCATGAGATTCAGGGCTTGAGTTTCAGGGCAGGAGGTTCAGGGCATGAGTTTCAGGGCATGAGATTCAGGGCATGAGTTTCAGTGCAGGAACTTGAGGGCGTGAGATTCAGTGCACGAGTTTCAGAGCATGAGATTCAGGGCATGAGATTCAGGGCATGATTTTCAGGGCAGGAGATTCAGGGCAGGTGTTTCAGTGCAGGTGTTTCAGGGCATGAGATTCAGGGCATGAGATTCGGGGCATGAGTTTCAGAGCATGAGTTTCAGGGCAGGAGTTTCAGGGCATGAGATTCAGAGCACGAGTTTCAGAGCATGAGATTCAGGGCATGATTTTCAGGGCAGGAGATTCAGGGCAGGTGTTTCAGTGCAGGAGTTTCAGGGCATGAGATTCAGGGCATGAGATTATGGGCATGAGTTTCAGGGCGTGAGTTTCAGGATATGAGATTCATGGCATGAGTTTCAGTGCAGGAGTTTCAGGGCATGAGTTTGAGGGCAGGAGTTTCAAGGCATGAGATTCAGGGCATGAGATTCAGTACATGAGTTTGAGGGCAGGAGTTTCAGGGCATGAGATTCAGGGCATGAGTTTCAGGGCATGAGATTCAGGGCAGGTATTTCAGGGCATGTAATTCAGGGCATGAGTTTCTGGGCAGATGATTCAGGGCAGGAGTTTTAGGGTATGTGATTCAGGGCATGAGTTTCAGTGCATGAGTTTCAGGGCAGGAGTTTCAGGGTATGTGATTTAGGGCATGAGTTTCAGGGCATGAGATTCAGGGCAGGTGTTTCAGTGCAGGAGTTTCAGGGCATGAGATTCAGTGCATAAGATTCAGGGCATGAGTTTCAGGACAGGAGATTCAGGGCATGAGTTTCAGGGCAGGAGTTTCAGGGCATGTAATTCAGGGCGTGAGTTTCAGGATATGAGATTCATGGCATGAGTTTCTGTGCAGGAGTTTCAGGGCATGAGATTCAGGGCATTGGTTTCAGGGCATTAGATTCAGGACAGGAGTTTCAAGGCATGAGATTCAGGGCATGAGTTTCAGGGCATGAGATTCAGGGCAGGTATTTCAGGGCAGGTAATTCAGGGCATGAGTTTCAATGCATGAGTTTGAGGGCAGGAGTTTCAGGGCATGAGATTCAGGGCATGAGTTTCAGTGCATGAGTTTGAGGGCAGGAGTTTCAGGGCATGAGATTCAGGGCATGAGTTTCAGGGCATGAGATTCAGGGCAGGTATTTCAGGGCATGTAATTCAGGGCATGAGATTCTGGGCAGATGATTCAGGGCAGGAGTTTTAGGTCATGTGATTCAGGGCATGAGTTTCAGTGCATGAGTTTCAGGGCAGGAGTTTCAGGGTATGTGATTTAGGGCATGAGTTTCAGGGCATGAGATTCAGGGCTTGAGTTTCAGGGCATGAGGTTCAGGGCATGAGGTTCAGTGCATGAGTTTCAGGGCATGAGATTCAGGGCATGAGTTTCAGTGCAGGAACTTGAGGGCGTGAGATTCAGTGCACGAGTTTCAGAGCATGAGATTCAGGGCATGAGATTCAGGGCATGATTTTCAGGGCAGGAGATTCGGGGCAGGTGTTTCAGTGCAGGTGTTTCAGGGCATGAGATTCAGGGCATGAGATTCGGGGCATGAGTTTCAGAGCATGAGTTTCAGGGCAGGAGTTTCAGGGCATGGGATTCAGAGCACGAGTTTCAGAGCATGAGATTCAGGGCATGATTTTCAGGGCAGGAGATTCAGGGCAGGTGTTTCAGTGCAGGAGTTTCAGGGCGTGAGTTTCAGGATATGA
This sequence comes from Mobula birostris, assembly GCF_030028105.1. Lineage (NCBI taxonomy): Eukaryota > Metazoa > Chordata > Chondrichthyes > Myliobatiformes > Myliobatidae > Mobula > Mobula birostris. Next base: position 17,355 of record NW_027278112.1, read on the forward strand.
GATTCATGGCATGAGTTTCAGTGCAGGAGTTTCAGGGCATGAGTTTGAGGGCAGGAGTTTCAAGGCATGAGATTCAGGGCATGAGATTCAGTACATGAGTTTGAGGGCAGGAGTTTCAGGGCATGAGATTCAGGGCATGAGTTTCAGGGTATGAGATTCAGGGCAGGTATTTCAGGGCATGTAATTCAGGGCATGAGATTCTGGGCAGATGATTCAGGGCAGGAGTTTTAGGTCATGTGAATCAGGGCATGAGTTTCAGTGCATGAGTTTCAGGGCAGGAGTTTCAGGGTATGTGATTTAGGGCATGAGTTTCAGGGCATGAGATTCAGGGCTTGAGTTTCAGGGCATGAGGTTCAGGGCATGAGTTTCAGGGCATGAGATTCAGGGCATGAGTTTCAGTGCAGGAACTTGAGGGCGTGAGATTCAGTGCACGAGTTTCAGAGCATGAGATTCAGGGCATGAGATTCAGGGCATGATTTTCAGGGCAGGAGATTCAGGGCAGGTGTTTCAGTGCAGGTGTTTCAGGGCATGAGATTCAGGGCATGAGATTCGGGGCATGAGTTTCAGAGCATGAGTTTCAGGGCAGGAGTTTCAGGGCATGGGATTCAGAGCACGAGTTTCAGAGCATGAGATTCAGGGCATGATTTTCAGGGCAGGAGATTCAGGGCAGGTGTTTCAGTGCAGGAGTTTCAGGGCGTGAGTTTCAGGATATGAGATTCATGGCATGAGTTTCAGTGCAGGAGTTTCAGGGCATGAGTTTGAGGGCAGGAGTTTCAAGGCATGAGATTCAGGGCATGAGATTCAGTACATGAGTTTGAGGGCAGGAGTTTCAGGGCATGAGATTCAGGGCATGAGTTTCAGGGTATGAGATTCAGGGCAGGTATTTCAGGGCATGTAATTCAGGGCATGAGTTTCTGGGCAGATGATTCAGGGCAGGAGTTTTAGGGTATGTGATTCAGGGCATGAGTTTCAGTGCATGAGTTTCAGGGCAGGAGTTTCAGGGTATGTGATTTAGGGCATGAGTTTCAGGGCATGAGATTCAGGGCAGGTGTTTCAGTGCAGGAGTTTCAGGGCATGAGATTCAGTGCATAAGATTCAGGGCATGAGTTTCAGGACAGGAGAATCAGGGCATGAGTTTCAGGGCATGAGCTTCAGGGCAGGTATTTCAGGGCATGTAATTCTGGGCATGAGTTTCTGGGCAGATGATTCAGGGCAGGAGTTTTAGGTCATGTGATTCAGGGCATGAGTTTCAGTGCATGAGTTTCAGGGCAGGAGTTTCAGGGTATGTGATTTAGGGCATGAGTTTCAGGGCATGAGATTCAGGGCTTGAGTTTCAGGGCATGAGGTTCAGGGCATGAGTTTCAGGGCATGAGATTCAGGGCATGAGTTTCAGTGCAGGAACTTGTGGGCATGAGATTCAGTGCACGAGTTTCGGAGCATGAGATTCAGGGCATGATTTTCAGGGCAGGAGATTCAGGGCAGGTGTTTCAGTGCAGGCGTTTCAGGGCATGAGATTCAGGGCATGAGATTCGGGGCATGAGTTTCAGGGCATGAGTTTCAGGGGCAGGAGTTTCAGGGCATGAGATTCAGTGCAGGAGTTTCAGAGCATGAGATTCAGGGCATGATTTTCAGGGCAGGAGATTCAGGGCAGGTGTTTCAGTGCAGGAGTTTTAGGGCATGAGATTCAGGGCGTGAGATTCAGGGCATGAGTTTCAGGGCATGAGTTTCAGGGCATGAGTTTCAGGGCAGGAGTTTCAGGGCAGGAGTTTCAGGGCATGTAATTCAGGGCGTGAGTTTCAGGATATGAGATTCATGGCATGAGTTTCAGTGCAGGAGCTTCAGGGCATGAGATTCAGGGCATTGGTTTCAGGGCATGAGATTCAGGGCAGGTATTTCAGGGCATGTAATTCAGGGCATGAGTTTCAGTGCATGAGTTTGAGGGCAGGAGTTTCAGGGCATGAGATTCAGGGCATGAGTTTCAGTGCATGAGTTTGAAGGCAGGAGTTTCAGGGCATGAAATTCAGGGCATGAGTTTCAGGGCATGAGATTCAGGGCAGGTATTTCAGGGCATGTAATTCTGGGCATGAGTTTCTGGGCAGATGATTCAGGGCAGGAGTTTTAGGTCATGTGATTCAGGGCATGAGTTTCAGTGCATGAGTTTCAGGGCAGGATTTTCAGGGTATGTGATTTAGG
>NW_027278113.1:0-19525 GCF_030028105.1 Mobula birostris
TACACCCTCCCCCATCTCTTCAACACGGTCCGGACCCTGCACCCATCCCCATCTCTGTTACACTCTCCAGACCCTACACCCCTCCCCATGTCTGTGACATTCTCCGGACCCTACGCTCCTCCCCAACTCTGTCACACTCTCCGTACCCTACACCCTCCCCATCTCTGTCACACTCTCCAGACCCTACACCCCTCCCCGTCTCTGTGACACTCTCCAGACCCTACACCACTCCCCATCTCTGTGATACTCTCTGGACCCTACACCCCTCCCCAACTCTGTCACACTCTCCGTACCCTACACCCTCCCCATCTCTGTCACACTCTCCGGACCCTACACCCTCCCCTATTTCGGTAATACTCTCTAGACCCTACACCCCTCCCCATCTCTGTGATACTCTCTGGACCCTACACCCTACCCCAACTCTGTCACACTCTCCGTACCCTAAAGCCTCCCCATCTCTGTCACACTCTCCGGACCCTACACCCTACCCCAACTCTGTCACACTCTCCGTACCCTAAAGCCTCCCCATCTCTGTCACACTCTCCGGACCCTACACCCTCCCCATCTCTGTAACACTCTCTCTCCCGACCCTACACCCCTTCCCATCTCTGTGACACTCTCTGGCCCCTACATCCTCCCTATCTCTGTGAGACTCTCTAGACCCTACACCCTCCCTATCTCTGTCACACTCTCCGGACCCTACACCCCTCCTCATCTCTGTCACACTCTCCGGACCCTACACCCCTCCCCATGTGTGTGACACTCTCCGGACCCTACTCCACTCCCCATCTCTGTGACACACTCCAGACCCTACAACCTCTCCTTCTCTGTCACACTCCCCAAACCCTACAACCTCCCCCATCTCTGTGACACTCTCCAGACCCTACACCCCTCCTCCTCTCTGTGACACTTTCCAGGACCTACACCCTCCCCATCATTGTCACACTCTCTGGACCCTACACCCTCACCATCTCTGTGACGCTCTCCAGACCCTACACCCCTCCCCATCAGTGACACTCTCCAGACCCTATAACCTCTCCAACTCTGTCACACTCTCCAAACCCTACACCCTCCCCCATCTCTGTAACACTCTCCAGACCCTACACCCTCCCCCATCTCTGTGACACTCTCCAGACCCTACACCCCTCCCCATCTCTGTAACACTCTCCGGACCCTACACCCCTCGCCATCTCTGTGACACTCTCCGGACCCTACTCCCTCCCCATCTCTGTGACCTTCTCCAGACCCTACACACCTCCCCATCTCTGTGACTCTCTCCGGACGCTACACCCCTCCCCATCTGTGTGACACTCTCCAGACCCTACAACCCTCCCCATCTCTGTGACACTCTCCAGACCCTACACCCTCCCCATCTCTGAGACGCTCTCCAGACCCTACACCCCTCCCCATCTGTGACACTCTCCAGAGGGTGTAGGGTCTGAAGTGTGTCACAGAGATGGGGAGGGTGTTGTTTCTGGAGAGTGTCACAGAGATGGTGGAGGGTGGAGGGTCTGGAGAGTGTACAGAGATGCAGGAGGGAGTAGTGTCGGGAGAGTGTGACAGAGATGGGGAAGGGTGTAGGGCTTGGAGAGTGTGACAGAGAGATGGGGGACGTGTGTAGGGTCTCAAGAGTGTCACAGATGGGGAGAGGTGTGGGTTTGGAGAGTATCACAGAGATGGGGAGGGGTGTAGGGTCGGGAGAGTGTATCAGAGATGGGGGAGGGTGTAGGGTCTGGAGAGTGTTGCAGAGGTGGGGGAGGGTGTACGGTCTGGAGAGTGTGACAGAGATGGGGAGGGGTGTAGGGTCCAGAGCGTGTCACAGAGATACTCTCCAGACCCTCCACCCTCCACCATCTCTGTGAAACTCTCCAGAACCTACACCCTCCCCATCACTATCACACTCTCCAGACCCTACACCCCTCCCCATCTGTGACACTCTCCAGACCCTACAAACCTCCCCATCTCTGTGACACTCTCCAGACTCTACACACCTCCCCATCTCTGTGACACTCTCTGGACCCTACACCCCTCCCCATCTGTGACACTCTCCAGACCCTACTCCCCTACCAATCTCTGTCACACTCTCCGGATCCTACACCCTCCCTATCTCTGTCACGCTCTCCGGACCCTACACCGTCCCTATCTCTGTGACACCCTCTGCACCCTACACCCCTCCCCATGTCTGTGACACTCTCCAGACCCTACACACCTCCCCATGTCTGTCACACTCTGTGGAACCTACACCCTCCCTATCTCTGTCACACTCTCCAGACCCTACACCCTACCCCATCTCTGTCACACTCTCCGGACCCTACACCCCTCCCCATCTCTGTGACACTCTCTGGACCCTACACCCCTCCCCATCTCTGTGACACTCTCCGGATCCTACACCCTCCCCATCTCTGTCACACTCTCCGGACCCGACACCGTCCCTATCTCTGTGACACCCTCTGCACCATACAGCCCTCCCCTTGTCTGTGACACTCTCCAGACCCTACACACCTCCCCATGTCTGTTACACTCTGTGGAACCTACACCCTCCCTATCTCTGTGACACTCTCAGGACCCTACACCCCTCCCCATGTGCGTTACACTCTCGGGACCGTACTCCCCTCCCCATCTCTGTGACACTCTGTGGAACCAACACCCCTCCCCACCTCTGTAACACTCTCCCGACCCTACACCCTCCCCATCTCTGTCACACTCCCCAGACCCTCCACCCTCCACCATCTCTGTAACACTCTCCAGAACCTACACCCCTCCCCATCTCTGTGTCATTCTCCTGACCCTACACCCCTCCCCATCTGTGTGACACTCTCCGGCCCCTTACACCCCTCCCCAACTCTGTCACACTCTCCGTACCCTACACCCTCCCCATCTCTGTCACACTCTCCAGACCCCAAAACCCTCCCCCACCTCTGTAACACTCGACAGACTTTATACCCTCCCCCATCTCTTTAACACGCTCCAGACCCTACACCCCTCCCCGTCTCTGTGACACTCTCCAGACCCTACACCGCTCCCCATCTCTGTGACACTCTCCAGACACTACACCCCTCCCCATCTCTGTGACACCTTCTGCACCCTACACACCTCCCCATGTCTGTGACACTCTCCAGACCCTACACCCCTCCCCATCTCTGTGACACTCTCCGGACCCTACACCCTCCCCCATCTCTGTTACAATCTGTGGAACCTAAACCTCTCCCCATCTCTGTAACACTCTCTCTCCCAACCCTACACCCGTTCCCATCTCTGTGACACTCTCTGGACCCTACACCCCTCCTCATCTCTGTAACACTCTCCGGAACCTACTCCTCTCCCCATCTCTGTCACACTCTCCGTACCCTACACCCTCCCCATCTCTGTCCCACTCTCCAGACCCCAAAATTCTCCCCCACCTCTGTAACACTCTCCAGACCCTACACCGCTCCCCATCTCTGTTATACTCTCTGCACCCTACACCCCTCCCCAAATCTGTCGCACTCTCCGTACCCTACACCCTCCCCATCTCTGTCACACTCTCCGGACCCTACATCCTCCCCCATCTCTGTAACACTCTCCAGACCCTCCACCCTCCACCATCTCTGTGACACTCTCCAGACCCTACACCCTACCCCATCTCTGTGACACTCTCTGGCCCCTACACCCTCCCTATCTCTGTGAGACTCTCTAGACCCTACACCCTCCCTATCTCTGTCACACTCTCCGGACCCTACACCCCTCCTCATCTCTGTCACACTCTCCGGACACTACACCCCTTCCCATCTGTGTGACACTCTCCGGACCCTACTCCACTCCCCATCTCTGTGACACTTTCCAGGACCTACACCCTCCCCATCATTGTCACACTCTCTGGACCCTACACCCTCCCCATCTCTGTGACGCTCTCCGGACCCTACACACCTCCCCATCTGTGACACTCTCCAGACCCCACAACCTCTCCATCTCTGTCACACTCTCCAAACCCTACACCCTCCCCCATCTCTGTGACACTCTCCAGACCCTACACCCTCCCCCATTTCTGTGACACTCTCCAGACCCTACACCCCTCCCCATCTCTGTGACACTCTCTGGACCCTACACCCCTCCCCATCTCTGTCACACTCTCCGGACCCTACACCGTCCCTATCTCTTTGACACCCTCTGCACCATACAGCCTTCCCCTTGTCTGTGACACTCTCCAGAACCTACACACCTCCCCATGTCTGTTACACACTGTGGAACCTACACCCTCCCTATCTCTGTGACACTCTCTGGACCCTGCACCCCTCCCCATGCGTGTGACACTCTCCGGACCGTACTCCACTCCCCATCTCTGTGACACTCTGTGGAACCAACACCCCTCCCCACCTCTGTAACACTCTCCCGACCCTACACCCTCCCCATCTCTGTCACACTCTCCAGACCCTCCACCCTCCACCATCTCTGTAACAGTCTCCAGACCCTACACCCCTCCCCCATCTCTGTGACACTCTCTGGACCCTGCACCCCTCCCCATCTGTGACACTCTCCAGACCCTACACACCTCCCCATCTCTGTGTCATTCTACAGACCCTACACCCCTCCCCATCTGTGTGACACTCTCCGGCCCCTACATCCCTCCCCAACTCTGTCACACTCTCCGTACCCTACACCCTCCCCATCTCTGTCACACTCTCCAGACCCCAAAACCATCCCCCACCTCTGTAACACTCTCCAGACTTTACACCCTCCCCCATCTCTTTAACACGCTCCGGACCCTACACCCCTCCCCATCTCTGTGACACTCTCCAGACCCTACACCCCTCCCCGTCTCTGTGACACTCTCCAGACCCTACACCGCTCCCCATCTCTGTCACACTCTCCGGACCCTACACACCTCCCCATCTCTGTGACACTCTCCAGACCCTCCACCCTCCACCATCTCTGTAACACTCTCCGGACCCTACACCCTACCCCATCTCTGTGACACTCTCCGGCCCCTACACCCTCCCTATCTCTGTGAGACTCTCTGGACCCTACACCCTGCCTATCTCTGTCACACTCTCCGGACCCTACACCCCTCCTCATCTCTGTCACACTCTCCGGACCCTACACCCTTCCCCATGTGTGTGACACTCTCCGGACCCTACTCCACTCCCCATCTCTGTGACACTCTGTGGAACCTACACCCGTCCCCATCTCTGTAACACTCTCCCGACCCTACACCCCTTCCCATCTCTGTGACACTCTCTGGACCCTACACCCCTCCCCATCTCTGTGACACTCTCCAGACACTACACCCCTCCCCATCTCTGTGACACCTTCTGCACCCTACACCCCTCCCCATGTCTGTGACACTCTCCAGACCCTACACCCCTCCCCATCTCTGTGACACTCTCCGGACCCTACACCCTCCCCCATCTCTGTTACAATCTGTGGAACCTACACCTCTCCCCATCTCTGTAACACTCTCTCTCCCGACCCTACACCCGTTCCCATCTCTGTGACACTCTCTGGACCCTACACCCCTCCTCATCTCTGTAACACTCTCCGGACCCTACTCCTCTCCCCATCTCTGTAACACTCTCCGGACCCTACACCCCTCCCCATCTCTGTGACACTCTCTGGACACTACTCCCTCCCCATCTCTGTGACCCTCTCCAGACCCTACACACCTCCCCATCTCTGTGACTCTCTCCGGACGCTACACCCCTCCCTATCTGTGACAAACTCCGTACCCTACACCCCTCCCCATCTCTGTCACACTCTCCAGACCCTACACCCCTCCCCATCTCTGTAACACTCTCCAGACCCTACACCCCTCCGCATCTCTGTAACACTCTCCAGACCCTACACCCCTCCGCATCTCTGTCACACTCTCCAGACTCTACACACCTCCCCATCTGTGACACTCTCCAGACCCTACACACCTCCCCATCTCTGTGACACTCTCCAGACCCTACACCCCTCCCCATCTCTGTGACACTCTCCAGACCCTACAACCCTCCCTATCTCTGTGACACTCTCTGGACCCTACACCCCTCCCCATCTCTGTCACACTCTCCAGACCGTACACCCTCCCCCACCTCTGCAACACTCTCCAGACCCTACACCCTCCCCCATCTCTGATACACGCTCCCGACCCTACACCCCTTCCCATCTCTGTGACACTCTCCCGACCCTTCACCCCTCCCCATCTCTGTGACACTCTCCAAACCCTACACCCCTCCCCATCTGTGACACTCTCGAGACCCTACACACGTCCCCATTGCTCTGTCACACTCTCCAAGCCCTACACCCTTCCCCATCTCTGTCACACTCTCCCGACCCTACTCCCTCCTGCATCTCTGTAACACTCTCCAGACCCTCCACCCTCCACCATCTCTGTGACACTCTCCAGAACCTACACCCTCCCCATCTCTGTGACACACTTCAGAACCTACACCCTCCCCATCTCTGTCACACTCTCCAAACCCTACACCCTTCCCCATCTCTGTCACACTCTCCCGACGCTACTCCCTCCCCCATCTCTGTAACACTCTCCAGACCCTCCACCCTCCACCATCTCTGTGAAACTCTCCAGAACCTACACCCTTTCCATCTCTGTGACACCTTCTGCACCCTACACCCCTCCCCATGTCTGTAACACTCTCCAGACCCTACACCCCTCCGCATCTCTGTAACACTCTCCAGACCCTACACCCCTCCGCATCTCTGTCACACTCTCCAGACTCTACACAACTCCCCATCTGTGACACTCTCCAGACCCTACACACCTCCCCATCTCTGTGACACTCTCCAGACCCTACACCCCTCCCCATCTCTGTGACACTCTCCAGACCCTACAACCCTCCCTATCTCTGTGACACTCTCTGGACCCTACACCCCTCCCCATCTCTGTCACACTCTCCAGACCGTACACCCTCCCCCACCTCTGCAACACTCTCCAGACCCTACACCCTCCCCCATCTCTGATACACGCTCCCGACCCTACACCCCTTCCCATCTCTGTGACACTCTCCCGACCCTTCACCCCTCCCCATCTCTGTGACACTCTCCAAACCCTACACCCCTCCCCATCTGTGACACTCTCGAGACCCTACACACGTCCCCATTGCTCTGTCACACTCTCCAAGCCCTACACCCTTCCCCATCTCTGTCACACTCTCCCGACCCTACTCCCTCCTGCATCTCTGTAACACTCTCCAGACCCTCCACCCTCCACCATCTCTGTGACACTCTCCAGAACCTACACCCTCCCCATCTCTGTGACACACTTCAGAACCTACACCCTCCCCATCTCTGTCACACTCTCCAAACCCTACACCCTTCCCCATCTCTGTCACACTCTCCCGACCCTACTCCCTCCCCCATCTCTGTAACACTCTCCAGACCCTCCACCCTCCACCATCTCTGTGAAACTCTCCAGAACCTACACCCTTTCCATCTCTGTGACACCTTCTGCACCCTACACCCCTCCCGATGTCTGTGACACTCTGTGGAACCTACACCCTCCCTATCTCTGTCACACTCTCCAGACCCTACACCCCTCCCCATCTCTGTGATACTCTCCGGATCCTACACCCTCCCCATCTCTGTCACACTCTCCGGACCCTACACCGTCCCTATCTCTGTGACACCCTCTGCACCATACACCCTTCCCCATATCTGTGACACTCTCCAGACCCTACACACCTCCCCATGTCTGTTACACTCTGTGGAACCTACACCCTCCCTATCTCTGTGACACTCTCCGGACCCTACACCCTCCCCCATCTCTGTAACACTCTCCAGACCCTCCACCCTCCACCATCTCTGTGACACTCTCCAGACCCTACACCCTACCCCATCTCTGTGAAACTCTCTGGCCCCTAAACCCTCCCTATCTCTGTGAGACTCTCTAGACCCTACACCCTCCCTATCTCTGTCACACTCTCCGGACCCTAGACCCCTCCTCATCTCTGTCAAACTCTCCGGACCCTACACCCTTCCCCATGTGTGTGACACTCTCCGGACCCTACTCCACTCCACATCTCTGTGACACTCTGTGGAACCTACACCCGTTCCCATCTCTGTAACACTCTCCCGACCCTACACCCCTTCCCATCTCTGTGACACTCTCTGGACCCTACACCCCTCCCCATCTCTGTGACACTCTCCAGACACTACACCCCTCCCCATCTGTGACACTCTCCAGACCCTACACCCCTCCTCATCTCTGTGACACTTTCCAGGACCTACATCCTCCCCATCATTGTCACACTCTCCCGACCGCCACCCTCCACCATCTCTGTGACACTCTCCAGACCCTACACCCCTCCCCATCTCTGTCACACTCTCCAGACCGTACACCCTCCCCCACCTCTGCAACACTCTCCAGATCCTACACCCTCCCCCATCTCTGATACACGCTCCCGACCCTACACCCCTTCCCATCTCTGTGACACTCTCCCGACCCTACACCCCTCCCCATCTCTGTGACACTCTCCAAACCCTACACCCCTCCCCATCTGTGACAGTCTCGAGACCCTACACACGTCCCCATCTCTCTGTCACACTCTGCAAGCCCTACACCCTTCCCCATCTCTGTCACACTCTCCCGACCCTACTCCCTCCTGCATCTCTGTGACACTCTCCAGAACCTACACCCTCCCCATCTCTGTGACACACTTCAGAACCTACACCCTCCCCATCTCTGTCACACTCTCTGGACCCTACACCCCTCCCCATCTCTGTCACACTCTCCCGACCCTACTCCCTCCCCCATCTCTGTAACACTCTCCAGACCTTCCACCCTCCCCATCACTGTCACACTCTCCAGACCCTCCACCCTCCACCATCTCTGTGAAACTCTCCAGAACCTACACCCTTTCCATCTCTGTGACACCTTCTGCACCCTACACCCCTCCCCATGTCTGTGACACTCTCCAGACCCTACACACCTCCCCATCTCTGTGACACTCTCCGGACCCTACACCCCTCCCCATCTCTGTGACACTCTCCAGACCCTACACCCCTCCCCATCTCTGTGACACTCTCCGGACCCTACACCGTCCCTATCTCTGTGACACCCTCTGCACCCTACACCCCTCCCCATGTCTGTGACACTCTCCAGACCCTACACACCTCCCCATGTCTGTCACACTCTGTGGAAGCTACTCCCTCCCTATATCTGTCACACTCTCCAGACCCTACACCCTACACCATCTCTGTCACGCTCTCCGGACCCTACACCCCTCCCCATCTCTGTGACACTCTCTGGACCCTACACCCCTCCCCATCTCTGTGACACTCTCCGGATCCTACACCCTCCCCATCTCTGTCACACTCTCCGGACCCTACACCGTCCCTATCTCTATCACACTCTCCAGACCCCCCACCCTCCACCATCTCTGTAACACTCTCCAGACCCTACACCCCTCCCCATCTCTGTGTCATTCTCCAGAACCTACACCCTCCCCATCTCTGTGACACACTTCAGAACCTACACCCTCCCCATCTCTGTGACACCTTCTGCACCCTACACCCCTCCCCATGTCTGTGACACTCTCCAGACCCTACACCCCTCCCCATCTCTGTGACACTCTCCGGATCCTACACCCTCCCCATCTCTGTCACACTCTCCGGACCCTACACCGTCCCTATCTCTGTTACACCCTCTGCACCCTACACGCCTCCCCATGTCTGTGACACTCTCCAGACCCTACACACCTCCCCATGTCTGTCACACTCTGTGGAACCTGCACCCTCCCTATCTCTGTCACACTCTCCAGACCCTACACCCTCCACCATCTCTGTAACACTCTCCAGACCCTACACCCCTCCCCATCTCTGTGACACTCTCTGGACCCTGCACCCCTCCCCATCTGTGACACTCTCCAGACCCTACACCCCTCCCCATCTCTGTGTCATTCTCCAGACCCTACACCCCTCCCCATCTGTGTGACACTCTCCGGCCCCTACACCCCTCCCCAACTCTGTCACACTCTCCGTACCCTACACCCTCCCCATCTCTGTCACACTCTCCAGACCCCAAAACCATCCCCCACCTCTGTAACACTCTCCAGACTTTACACCCTCCCCCATCTCTTTAACACGCTCCGGACCCTACACCCCTCCCCATCTCTGTGACACTCTCCAGACCCTACACCCTCCACCATCTCTGTAACACTCTCCGGACCCTACACCCTCCCCCATCTCTGTAACACTCTCCAGACCCTCCACCCTCCACCATCTCTGTGACACTCTCCAGACCCTACACCCTACCCCATCTCTGTGACACTCTCCGGCCCCTACACCCTCCCTATCTCTGTGAGACTCTCTAGACCCTACACCCTCCCTATCTCTGTCACACTCTCCGGACCCTACACCCCTCCTCATCTCTGTCACACTCTCCGGACCCTACACCCTTCCCTATGTGTGTGACACCCTACGGACCCTACTCCACTCCCCATCTCTGTGACACTCTGTGGAACCTACACCCGTCCCCTTCTCTGTAACACTCTCCCGACCCTACACCACTTCCCATCTCTGTGACTCTCTCTGGACCCTACACCTCTCCCCATCTCTGTGGCACTCTCCAGACACTACACCCCTCCCCATCTCTGTGACACCTTCTGCACCCTACACCCCTCCCCATGTCTGTGACACTCTCCAGACCCTACACCCCTCCCCATCTCTGTGACACTCTCCGGACCCTACACCCTCCCCCATCTCTGTTACAATCTGTGGAACCTACACCTCTCCCCATCTCTGTAACACTCTCTCTCCCGACCCTACACCCGTTCCCATTTCTGTGACACTCTCTGGACCCTACACCCCTCCTCATCTCTGTAACACTCTCCGGACCCTACTCCTCTCCCCATCTCTGTAACACTCTCCGGACCCTACACCCCTCCCCATCTCTGTGACACTCTCCGGACACTACTCCCTCCCCATCTCTGTGACCCTCTCCAGACCCTACACACCTCCCCATCTCTGTGACTCTCCCCGGACGCTACACCCCTCCCTATCTGTGACAATCTCCGTACCCTACACCCCTCCCCATCTCTGTCACACTCTCCAGACCCTACACCCCTCCCCATCTCTGTAACACTCTCCAGACCCTACACCCCTCCGCATCTCTGTCACACTCTCCAGACTCTACACACCTCCCCATCTGTGACACTCTCCAGACCCTACACACCTCCCCATCTCTGTGACACTCTCCAGACCCTACACCCCTCCCCATCTCTGTGACACTCTCCAGACCCTACAACCCTCCCCATCTCTGTGACACTCTCCAGACACTACACCCCTCCCCATCTGTGACACTCTCCAGACCCTACACCCCTCCTCATCTCTGTGACACTTTCCAGGACCTACATCCTCCCCATCATTGTCACACTCTCCCGACCCGCCACCCTCCACCATCTCTGTGACAGTCTCCAGACCCTACACCCCTCCCCATCTCTGTGACACTCTCCAGACCCTACAACCCTCCCTATCTCTGTGACACTCTCTGGACCCTACACCCCTCCCGATCTCTGTCACACTCTCCAGACCGTACACCCTCCCCCACCTCTGCAACACTCTCCAGATCCTACACCCTCCCCCATCTCTGATACACGCTCCCGACCCTACACCCCTTCCCATCTCTGTGACACTCTCCCGACCCTACACCCCTCCCCATCTCTTTGACACTCTCCAAACCCTACACCCCTCCCCATCTGTGACACTCTCGAGACCCTACACACGTCCCCATCTCTCTGGCACACTCTGCAAGCCCTACACCCTTCCCCATCTCTGTCACACTCTCCCGACCCTACTCCCTCCTGCATCTCTGTAACACTCTCCAGACCCTCCACCCTCCACAATCTCTGTGACACTCTCCAGAACCTACACCCTTCCCATCTCTGTGACACACTTCAGAACCTACACCCTCCCCATCTCTGTCACACTCTTCAAACCCTACACCCTTCCCCATCTCTGTCACACTCTCCCGACCCTACTCCCTCCCCCATCTCTGTAACACTCTCCAGACCCTCCACCCTCCACCATCTCTGTGACACTCTCCAGACCCTACACCCTACCCCATCTCTGTGACACTCTCCGGCCCCTACACCCTCCCTATCTCTGTGAGACTCTCTAGACCCTACACCCTCCCTATCTCTGTCACACTCTCCGGACCCTCCACCCCTCCTCATCTCTGTCACACTCTCCGGACCCTACACACCTTCCCCATGTGTATGACCACCCTCCGGACCCTACTCCACTCCCCATCTCTGTGACACTCTGTGGAACCTACACCCGTCCCCATCTCTGTAACACTCTCCCGACCCTACACCCCCTTCCCATCTCTGTGACACTCTCTGGACCCTACACCCCCTCCCCATCTCTGTGACACTCTCCAGAAACTACACCCCTCCCCATCTCTGTGACACCTTCTGCACCCTACACCCCCTCCCCATGTCTGTGACACTCTCCAGACCCTACACCCCTCCCCATCTCTGTGACACTCTCCGGACCCTACACCCTCCCCCATCTCTGTTACAATCTGTGGAACCTACACCTCTCCCCATCTCTGTAACACTCTCTCTCCCGACCCTACACCCGTTCCCATCTCTGTGACACTCTCTGGACCCTACACCCCTCCTCATCTCTGTAACACTCCTCGGACCCCTACTCCTCTCCCCATCTCCTGTAACACTCTCCGGACCCTACACCCCTCCCCATCTCTGTGACACTCTCCGGACACTACTCCCTCCCCATCTCTGTGACCCTCTCCAGACCCTACACACCTCCCCATCTCTGTGACTCTCTCCGGACGCTACACCCCTCCCTATCTGTGACAATCTCCGTACCCTACACCCCTCCCCATCTCTGTCACACTCTCCAGACCCTACACCCCTCCCCATCTCTGTAACACTCTCCAGACCCTACACCCCTCCGCATCTCTGTCACACTCTCCAGACTCTACACACCTCCCCATCTGTGACACTCTCCAGACCCTACACACCTCCCCATCTCTGTGACACTCTCCAGACCCTACACCCCTCCCCCATCTCTGTGACTCTCTCCAGACCCTACAACCCTGCCTATCTCTGTGACACTCTCTGGACCCTACACCCCTCCCCATCTCTGTCACACTCTCCAGACCGTACACCCTCCCCCACCTCTGCAACACTGTCCCAGACCATACACCCTCCCCCCACCTCTGATACACGCTCCCGACCCTACACCCCCTTCCCATCTCTGTGACACTCTCCCGACCCTTCACCCCTCCCCATCTCTGTGACACTCTCCAAACCCTACACCCCTCCCCATCTGTGACACTCTCGAGACCCTACACACGTCCCCATTGCTCTGTCACACTCTCCAAGCCCTACACCCTTCCCATCTCTGTCACACTCTCCCGACCCCCTACTCCCTCCTGCATCTCTGTAACACTCTCCAGACCCTCCACCCTCCCACCATCTCTGTGACACTCTCCAGAACCTACACCCTCCCCATCTCTGTGACACACTTCAGAACCTACACCCCTCCCCATCTCTGTCACACTCTCCAAACCCTACACCCTTCCCCATCTCTGTCACACTCTCCCGACCCTACTCCCCTCCCCCATCTCTGTAACACTCTCCAGACCTCCACCCTCCACCATCTCTGTGAAACTCTCCAGAACCTACACCCTTTCCATCTCTGTGACACCTTCTGCACCCACACCCCCTCCCCATGTCTGTGACACTCTGTGGAACCTACACCCCTCCCTATCTCTGTCACACTCTCCAGACCCTACATCCTACACCATCTCTGTGACACTCTCTGGACCCTACACCCCTCCCCATCTCTGTGATACTCTCCGGATCCTACACCCTCCCCATCTCTGTCACACTCTCCGGACCCTACACCGTCCCTATCTCTGTGACACCCTCTGCACCATACACCCTTCCCCATATCTGTGACACTCTCCAGACCCTACACACCTCCCCATGTCTGTTACACTCTGTGGAACCTACACCCTCCCTATCTCTGTGACACTCTCCGGACCCTACACCCTCCCCCATCTCTGTAACACTCTCCAGACCCTACACCCTACCCCATCTCTGTGAAACTCCTCTGGCCCCTAAACCCTCCCTATCTCTGTGAGACTCTCTAGACCCTACACCCTCCCTATCTCTGTCACACTCTCCGGACCCTAGACCCCTCCTCATCTCTGTCAAACTCTCCGGACCCTACACCCTTCCCATGTGTGTGACACTCTCCGGACCCTACTCCACTCCACATCTCTGTGACACTCTGTGGAACCTACACCCGTTCCCATCTCTGTAACACTCTCCCGACCCTACAACCCCTTCCCATCTCTGTGACACTCTCTGGACCCTACACCCCTCCCCATCTCTGTGACACTCTCCAGACACTACACCCCTCCCCATCTGTGACACTCTCCAGACCCTACACCCCTCCTCATCTCTGTGACACTTTCCAGGACCTACATCCTCCCCATCATTGTCACACTCTCCCGACCGCCACCCCTCCACCATCTCTGTGACACTCTCCAGACCCTACACCCCTCCCCATCTCTGTCACCACTCTCCAGACCGTACAACCTCCCCCACCTCTGCAACACTCTCCCAGATCCTACACCCTCCCCATCTCTGATACACGCTCCCGACCCTACACCCCTTCCCATCTCTGTGACACTCTCCCGACCCTACACCCCTCCCCCATCTCTGTGACACTCTCCAAACCCTACACCCCTCCCCATCTGTGACACTCTCGAGACCCTACAACACGTCCCCATCTCTCTGTCACACTCTGCAAGCCCTACACCCTTCCCCATCTCTGTCACACTCTCCCGACCCTACTCCCTCCTGCATCTCTGTAACACTCTCCAGACCCTCCACCCTCCACCATCTCTGTGACACTCTCCAGAACCTACACCCTCCCCATCTCTGTGACACACTTCAGAACCTACACCCTCCCCATTCTCTGTCACACTCTCTGGACCCTACACCCCTCCCCATCTCTGTCACACTCTCCCGGACCCTACTCCCTCCCCCATCTCTGTAACACTCTCCAGACCTTCCACCCTCCCCATCACTGTCACACTCTCCAGACCCTCCACCCTCCACCATCTCTGTGAAACTCTCCAGAACCTACACCCTTTCCATCTCTGTGACACCTTCTGCACCCTACACCCCTCCCCATGTCTGTGACACTCTCCAGACCCTACACACCTCCCCATCTCTGTGACACTCTCCGGACCCTACACCCCTCCCCATCTCTGTGACACTCTCCAGACCCTACACCCCTCCCCATCTCTGTGACACTCTCCGGACCCTACACCGTCCCTATCTCTGTGACACCCTCTGCACCCTACACCCCTCCCCATGTCTGTGACACTCTCCAGACCCTACACACCTCCCCATGTCTGTCACACTCTGTGGAAGCTACACCCTCCCTATCTCTGTCACACTCTCCAGACCCTACACCCTACACCATCTCTGTCACGCTCTCCGGACCCTACACCCCTCCCCATCTCTGTGACACTCTCTGGACCCTACACCCCTCCCCATCTCTGTGACACTCTCCGGATCCTACACACTCCCCATCTCTGTCACACTCTCCCGGACCCTACACCGTCCCCTATCTCTATCACACTCTCCAGACCCCCCCACCCTCCACCATCTCTGTAACACTCTCCAGACCCTACACCCCTCCCCATCTCTGTGTCATTCTCCAGACCTACACCCTCCCCATCTCTGTGACACACTTCAGAACCTACACCCTCCCCATCTCTGTGACACCTTCTGCACCCTACACCCCTCCCCATGTCTGTGACACTCTCCAGACCCTACACCCCTCCCCATCTCTGTGACACTCTCCGGATCCTACACCCCTCCCCATCTCTGTCACACTCTCCGGACCCTACACCGTCCCTATCTCTGTTACACCCTCTGCACCCTACACGCCTCCCCATGTCTGTGACACTCTCCAGACCCTACACACCTCCCCATGTCTGTCACACTCTGTGGAACCTACACCCTCCCTATCTCTGTCACACTCTCCAGACCCTACACCCTCCACCATCTCTGTAACACTCTCCAGACCCTACACCCCTCCCCATCTCTGTGACACTCTCTGGACCCTGCACCCCTCCCCATCTGTGACACTCTCCAGACCCTACACCCCTCCCCATCTCTGTGTCATTCTCCAGACCCTACACCCCTCCCCATCTGTGTGACACTCTCCGGCCCCTACACCCCTCCCCAACTCTGTCACACTCTCCGTACCCTACACCCTCCCCATCTCTGTCACACTCTCCAGACCCCAAAACCCATCCCCCACCTCTGTAACACTCTCCAGACTTTACACCCTCCCCATCTCTTTAACACGCTCCGGACCCTACACCCCTCCCCATCTCTGTGACACTCTCCAGACCCTACACCCTCCACCATCTCTGTAACACTCTCCGGACCCTACACCCCTCCCCATCTCTGTAACACTCTCCAGACCCTCCACCCTCCACCATCTCTGTCACACTCTCCGGACCCTACAGCCTTCCCTATGTGTGTGACACCCTCCGGACCCTACTCCACTCCCATCTCTGTGACACTCTGTGGAACCTACACCCGTCCCCTTCTCTGTAACACTCTCCCGACCTACACCCCCTTCCCATCTCTGTGACACTCTCTGGACCCTACACCCCTCCCCATCTCTGTGACACTCTCCAGACACTACACCCCTCCCCATCTCTGTGACACCTTCTGCACCCTACACACCCCTCCCCATGTCTGTGACACTCTCCAGACCCTACACCCCTCCCCATCTCTGTGACACTCTCCGGACCCTACACCTCCCCCATCTCTGTTACAATCTGTGGAACCTACACCTCTCCCCATCTCTGTAACACTCTCTCTCCCGACCCTACACCCGTTCCCATCTCTGTGACACTCTCTGGACCCTACACCCCCTCCTCATCTCTGTAACACTCTCCGGACCCTACTCCTCTCCCCATCTCTGTAACACTCTCCGGACCCTACACCCCTCCTTATCTCTGTGACACTCTCCGGACACTACTCCCTCCCCATCTCTGTGACCCTCTCCAGACCCTACACACCTCCCCATCTCTGTGACTCTCACGCGACGCTACACCCCTCCCTATCTGTGACAATCTCCGTACCCTACACCCCTCACCATCTCTGTCACACTCTCCAGACCCTACACCCCTCCCCATCTCTGTAACACTCTCCAGACCCTACACCCCTCCGCATCTCTGTCACACTCTCCAGACTCTACACACCTCCCCATCTGTGACACTCTCCAGACCCTACACACCTCCCCATCTCTGTGACACTCTCCAGACCCTACACCCCTCCCCATCTCTGTGACACTCTCCAGACCCTACAACCCTCCCCATCTCTGTGACACTCTCCAGACACTACACCCCTCCCCATCTGTGACACTCTCCAGACCCTACACCCCTCCTCATCTCTGTGACACTTTCCAGGACCTACATCCTCCCCATCATTGTCACACTCTCCGACCCGCCACCCTCCACCATCTCTGTGACACTCTCCAGACCCTACACCCCTCCCCATCTCTGTGACACTCTCCAGACCCTACAACCCTCCCTATCTCTGTGACACTCTCTGGACCCTACACCCCCTCCCGATCTCTGTCACACTCTCCAGACCGTACACCCTCCACCCCACCTCTGCAACACTCTCCAGATCCTACACCCTCCCCCATCTCTTGATACACGCTCCCGACCCTACACCCCTTCCCATCTCTGTGACACTCTCCCGACCCTACACCCCTCCCCATCTCTTTGACACTCTCCAAACCCTACACCCCTCCCCATCTGTGACACTCTCGAGACCCTACACACGTCCCCATCTCTCTGGCACACTCTGTAAGCCCTACACCCTTCCCCATCTCTGTCACACTCTCCCGACCCTACTCCCTCCTGCATCTCTGTAACACTCTCCAGACCCTCCACCCTCCACAATCTCTGTGACACTCTCCAGAACCTACACCCTTCCCATCTCTGTGACACATTTCAGAACCTACACCCTCCCCATCTCTGTCACACTCTTCAACCCTACACCCTTCCCCATCTCTGTCACACTCTCCGACCCCTATACTCCCTCCCCCATCTCTGTAACACTCTCCAAGACCCTCCACCCTCCACCATCCTCTGTGACACTCTCCA
Organism: Mobula birostris; assembly: GCF_030028105.1. Taxonomy (NCBI): domain Eukaryota; kingdom Metazoa; phylum Chordata; class Chondrichthyes; order Myliobatiformes; family Myliobatidae; genus Mobula; species Mobula birostris. The sequence goes on from NW_027278113.1 coordinate 18,158, forward strand.
GACCCTACACCCTACCCCATCTCTGTGACACTCTCCGGCCCCTACACCCTCCCTATCTCTGTGAGACTCACTAGACCCTACACCCTCCCTATCTCTGTCACACTCTCCGGACCCTACACCCCTCCTCATCTCTGTCACACTCTCCGGACCCTACACCCTTCCCCATGTGTATGACACCCTCCGGACCCCTACTCCACTCCCCATCTCTGTGACACTCTGTGGAACCTTACACCCGTCCCCATCTCTGTAACACTCTCCCGACCCTACAACCCCTTCCCATCTCTGTGACACTCTCTGGACCCTACACCCCTCCCCATCTCTGTGACACTCTCCAGAAACTACACCCCTCCCCATCTCTGTGACACCTTCTGCACCCTACACCCCTCCCCATGTCTGTGACACTCTCCAGACCCTACACCCTCCCCATCTCTGTGACACTCTCCGGACCCTACACCCTCCCCCATCTCTGTTACAATCTGTGGAACCTACACCTCTCCCCATCTCTGTAACACTCTCTCTCCCGACCCTACACCCGTTCCCCATCTCTGTGACACTCTCTGGACCCTACACCCCTCCTCATCTCTGTAACACTCTCCGGACCCTACTCCTCTCCCCCATCTCTGTAACACTCTCCGGACCCTACACCCCTCCCCATCTCCTGTGACCACTCTCCGGACACTACTCCCTCCCCATCTCTGTGACCCTCTCCAGACCCTACACACCTCCCCATCTCTGTGACTCTCTCCGGACGCTACACCCCTCCCTATCTGTGACAATCTCCGTACCCTACACCCCTCCCCATCTCTGTCACACTCTCCAGACCCTACACCCCTCCCCATCTCTGTAACACTCTCCAGGACCCTACACCCCTCCGCATCTCTGTCACACTCTCCAGACTCTACACACCTCCCCATCTGTGACACTCTCCAGACCCTACACACCTCCCATCTCTGTGACACTCTCCAGACCCTACACCCCTCCCCATCTCTGTGACACTCTCCAGACCCTACAACCCTCCCTATCTCTGTGACACTCTCTGGACCCTACACCCCTCCCCATCTCTGTCACACTCTCCAGACCGTACACCCTCCCCCCACCTCTGCAACACTCTCCAGACCCTACACCCTCCCCCATCTCTGATACACGCTCCCGACCCTACACACCCCTTCCCATCTCTGTGACACTCTCTGGACCCTACACCCCCCTCCCCATCTCTGTGACACTCTCCAGAAACTACACCCCTCCCATCTCTGTGACACCTTCTGCACCCTACACCCCTCCCCATGTCTGTGACACTCTCCAGACCCTACAACCCCCTCCCCATCTCTGTGACACTCTCCGGACCCTACACCCCTCCCCCATCTCTGT
>NW_027278114.1:0-2500 GCF_030028105.1 Mobula birostris
AGAGCCAGCTTGGTTAACGAATTGTCCGGCTGGGTTGGTGCACTCATTGCCAGGACAGGGTTGTTTAATGAATTGTCCGTTCCCAGTTGGTTCACGAATTGGCAAGGCCAGGGTGGTTAAGGAATTGTCCGGGCCAGGTTGGTTAACGAATTGCCCGTCCTGGCTGGTTAACGAATTGTCAGGGTCAGGTTGGTTACCGAATTGCCATGGCCGTGTAGGTTAACGAATTGCCAGAGCCAGCTTGGTTAACGAATTGTCCGGCCGCGTTGGTTAACGAATTGTCCGTTCCCAGTTGGTTCACGAATTGGCAAGGACAGGGTGGTTAACGAATTGTCCGGCCGGGCTGGTGCACTCATTGCCAGGACAGGGTTGGTTACCGAATTGTCCGTTCCCAGTTGGTTCACGAATTGGAAAACCAGGGTGGTTAAAGTATTGTCCGGGCCTGGTTGGTTAACGAATTGCCCGTCCTGGTTGGTTAACGAATTGTCCGGGTCAGGTTAGTTAACGAATTGCCAGGGTCTGGTTGGTTACCGAATTGTCCGGCCGGGTTGGTGCACTCATTGCCAGGACAGGGTTGGTTGACGAATTGCCCGTCCTGGTTGGTTAACGAATTGCCAGGGTCTGGTTGGTTACCGAATTGTCCGGCCGGGTTGGTGCACTCATTGCCAGGACAGGGTTGGTTGACGAATTGCCCGTCCTGGTTGGTTAACGAATTGCCAGGGTCTGGTTGGTTACCGAATTGTCCGGCCGGGTTGGTGCACTCATTGCCAGGACAGGGTTGGTTAACGAATTGTCAGGGTCAGGTTGGTTAACGAATTGCCATGGCCGGGTAGGTTAACGAATTGCCAGAGCCAGCTTGGTTAACGAATTGTCCGGCCGGGTTGGTGCACTCATTGCCAGGACAAGGTTGGTTAACGAATTGCCCGGTTCCGAATGGTTAACGTATTGCCCGGTCCCGTTCGGTTCACGAATTGCCCGCCCGCTGATTGTTAACTTTTCGCACCGGCGGGGGATGGCTTGGGTAACGAGCCTCCAAGATCTGTCGGTTAACCATTTGCCCGGTGGCAATTCGTTAACCAAGTCCGCTCCGGAAGTCTGGATGGGGGTCGGATTTGCCGGCCGAGGCCGACCCGGAGTTCCAGAGGCTCGGCCGCCGGGGTCAGATTCGGCCGCCCCTTTGACACATGCAATTTCTGTACGGGGGCATTGGCGGGGTTCCTGCAGATATATAGGGAGGCCGTTTTCACGAGTTGTTGAAGTATTCGGTAGATGGCACCGGCCTCCCCAATTGGTTAACCCGGGCCACGCGGCAGCTTTTCCGCACGATTCCGAAGATTGCCGGTATGGATTTTCGGACAAATACCCAATTGCGGAAGTCTGTCAGCGGGACCTATTCGCAGGCCCATGCCGGCCGAGGGGCGGCATTTTCCGTTTGACTACCGGTGCTCCGGCCGCCGAATGGAAACCTTGCCCGAATGAATTTCTGACAAAGTCCCGAGGCGGGAGCCAGTAAGGGGACGTATTCGGCGGGCCGTGCCGGCCGAGCGGCGGCATTTTCGGAGGGACAACCGCAGGTCCCGCCGTCGATCCGAGACCTTGGCTGAAGAGTCGAAAGTAATCTAAGTCCCGACTCGGAAGTCAGAATGAAGGCGACTTCGGGGCCCTCCTGCCGACCGAGGCGGCCGATCGACGGCGGCACTACCGGAGGGCCGCCCGCCGAGCCAGCCGCGTGCCCTCGGCGCCACGCCGGTTAACCAATTGCCGTCGGAAGCCTGTGAAGGTCGGATCTGCCCCGTCGGGCGGGCCCGAGGTGCCCCGCGACCGGCATGAGCTCCGGGCGTCGTGCCGCCGGTTTGACACATGTCATTGTTGCACGGTCTGTCGCGGCTCTGGTTAACGAGTTAGGCCCGGAAGTCACTATGGGGGTCGGATTTGCCCCGCCTGGCGGGGCCAGAGTGCGACCTTCCCGGCAGGACTTCCGGGAGGCATCCCGCCGACTTGACACATGCAATTTCTGTACGGGGGGATTGGCGGGGTTCCCGGAGATTTACGGGAACACGTTTTCCAGACACACTTAGCAGGGTGACTAGTGGTACGGTTGACACAGTGCAGAGTTCTAAGTGAGCCTTACTCAATTGTGACTCAGTAAGCGGGAGGCCGGGCGAGCTCCGACTTACAATGATAAAAGCTTTTTTTCGCTATTTCCGAAAAAAATGACAAAGTCCAAGAACGCAGCGGGGGCTGCGGACAGACAGAGTCTGAGCGCGGACCGCGGGCGGCGGCCGGCAGACCGACGGTGGCAAAAGCTTTATATCGATCCGAAAAGCAAAGAGGCATTGTGTGTACCAAGACGGAGAAGGGACAAGCCTGCCGCTGGTGCCCTCGCGAGTGTCGTCTGCGTTAGACCTCTGTTCCCCGATCGATCCGGCTTGGTCGGTCCTACCTTTGGGAGAGGCCGAGTGGAAGCGACGGTCTCGACACGTGCGCCGAACTTCCGTGC
>NW_027278114.1:15000-19503 GCF_030028105.1 Mobula birostris
TGACGAAATTCAGTGCGGCGCGGGTAAACGGCGGGAGTAACTATGACTCTCCCATGGGCCAGCAAGGCGTTTCTGATGAACATCGGCCGGGACATTTTGACGGCGGGGCAAGAACTAGTTGTTATTGAGGGTGAAGGGTTTGTCCTCAGCTGGTTGATTGTCGAATAGTCGGGGCTGCCGGGCCGGTTACCGATTTGCCCGGCCAGCTTGGTTAACCATTTGCCCGAGCCGGGTTGGTTAATGAATTGCCATGGCCGGGTTGGTTAACGCAGTTTCAGGGTTGGGCTTGATTAACGATTTGCCCGAGCAGGGTTGGCTAACGCATTGTCAGGAGCGTGCGCGGTTGGTTCACGAAACTGCCTGTTCCGGGTTTCTAGAGCGTTGTCAGGCCCGGCCGGCCGGGTTAGCAGGCTGCCAGACCCAACTTGACGAAATTCAGTGCGGCGCGGGTAAACGGCGGGAGTAACTATGACTCTCTTAAGGGAAGGAGGGGGGGCCCATGGGCCAGCAAGGAGTTTCTGATGAACATCGGCCGGGACATTTTGACGGCGGGGCAAGAACTAGTTGTTATTGAGGGCGAAGGGTTTGTCCTCAGCTGGTTGATTGTCGAATTGTCGGGACTGCCGGGCCGGTTAACGATTTGCCCGGCCGGCTTGGTTAACCATTTGCCCGGGCCGGGTTGGTTAACGAATTGTCAGGGTTGGGCTTGGTTACCCATTTGCCCGGCCCCGGGTTGGTTAGCGAATTGCCATGGTTGGGTTGGTTATCGAATTGTCGGGTTTGGGCTTGGTTACCGATTTGCCCGAGCAGGGTTGGCTAACGCATTGTCAGGAGCGTGCGCGGTTGGTTCACGAAACTGCCTGTTCCGGGTTTCTAGAGCGTTGTCAGGCCCGGCCGGCCGGGTTAGCGGCTTGCCAGACCCAACTTGACGAAATTCAGTGCGGCGCGGGTAAACGGCGGGAGTAACTATGACTCTCTGAAGGTAAGGAGGGGGGCCCATGGGCCAGCAAGGAGTTTCTGATGAACATCGGCCGGGACATTTTGACGGCGGGGCAAGACGTAGTTGTTATTGAGGGTGAAGGGTTTGTCCTCAGCTGGTTGATTGTCGAATAGTCGGGGCTGCCGGGCCGGTTACCGATTTGCCCGGCCGGCTTGGTTAACCATTTGCCCGGGCCGGGTTGGTTAACGAATTGTCAGGTTTGGGCTTGGTTAACCATTTGCCCGGGCCGGGTTGGTTAGCGAATTGTCATGGTTGGGTTGGTTAACGAATTGTCGGGTTTGGGCTTGGTTAACGATTTGCCCGAGCAGGGTGGGTGAACACATTGTCAGGAGCGTGCGCAGTTGGTTCACGAAACTGCCTGTTCCGGGTTTCTAGAGCGTTGTCAGGCCCGGCCGGCCGGGTTAGCGGCTTGCCAGACCCAACTTGACGAAATTCAGTGCGGCGCGGGTAAACGGCGGGAGTAACTATGACTCTCTTAAGGTAAGGAGGGGGGCCCATGGGCCAGCAAGGAGTTTCTGATGAACCTCGGCCGGGACATTTTGACGGCGGGGCAAGAACTAGTTGTTATTGAGGGCGAAGGGTTTGTCCTCAGCGGGTTGATTGTCGAATTGTCGGGACTGCCGGGCCGGTTAGCGATTTGCCCGGCCGGCTTGGTTAACCATTTGCCCGAGCCGGGTTGGTTACCGAATTGTCTGGGTTGGGCTTGGTTAACCATTTGCCCGGGCCGGGTTGGTTAGCGAATTGCCATGGTTGGGTTGGTTATCGAATTGTCGGGTTTGGGCTTGGTTAACGATTTGCCCGAGCAGGGTGGGTGAACGCATTGTCAGGAGCGTGCGCGGTTGGTTCACGAAACTGCCTGTTCCGGGTTTCTAGAGCGTTGTCAGGCCCGGCCGGCCGGGTTAGCGGCTTGCCAGACCCAACTTGACGAAATTCAGTGCGGCGCGGGTAAACGGCGGGAGTAACTATGACTCTCTTAAGGTATATAAGGAGGGGGGCCCATGGGCCAGGAAGGAGTTTCTGATGAACATCGGCCGGGACATTTTGACGGCGGGGCAAGACGTCGTTGTTATTGAGGGTGAAGGGTTTGTCCTCAGCTGGTTGATTGTCGAATAGTCGGGGCTGCCGGGCCGGTTACCGATTTGCCCGGCCGGCTTGGTTAACCATTTGCCCGGGCCGGGTTGGTTAACGAATTGTCAGGGTTGGGCTTGGTTAACCATTTGCCCGGGCCGGGTTGGTTAGCGAATTGCCATGGTTGGGTTGGTTAACGAATTGTCGGGTTTGGGCTTGGTTAACGACTTGACCGTGCAGGGTTGGTTAACGCCTTGTCAGGAGCGTGCGCGGTTGGTTCACGAAACTGCCTGTTCCGGGTTTCTAGAGCATTGTCAGGCCCGGCCGGCCGGGTTAGCGGCTTGCCAGACCCAACTTGACGAAATTCAGTGCGGCGCGGGTAAACGGCGGGAGTAACTATGACTCTCTTAAGGTAAGGAGGGGGGCCCATGGGCCAGCAAGGAGTTTCTGATGAACATCGGCCGGGACATTTTGACGGCGGGGCAAGAACTAGTTGTTATTGAGGGTGAAGGGTTTGTCCTCAGCTGGTTGATTGTCGAATAGTCGGGGCTGCCGGGCCGGTTACCGATTTGCCCGGCCGGCTTGGTTAACCATTTGCCCGAGCCGGGTTGGTTAATGAATTGCCATGGCCGGGTTGGTTAACGCAGTTTCAGGGTTGGGCTTGATTAACGATTTGCCCGAGCAGGGTTGGCTAACGCATTGTCAGGAGCGTGCGCGGTTGGTTCACGAAACTGCCTGTTCCGGGTTTCTAGAGCGTTGTCAGGCCCGGCCGGCCGGGTTAGCGGGTTGCCAGACCCAACTTGACGAAATTCAGTGCGGCGCGGGTAAACGGCGGGAGTAACTATGACTCTCTTAAGGTTAAGGAGGGGGGCCCATGGGCCAGCAAGGAGTTTCTGGTGAACATCGGCCGGGACATTTTGACGGCGGGGCAAGACGTCGTTGTTATTGAGGGTGAAGGGTTTGTCCTCAGCTGGTTGATTGTCGAATTGTCGGGACTGCCGGGCCGGTTACCGATTTGCCCGGCCGGCTTGGTTAACCATTTGCCCGAGCCGGGTTGGTTACCGAATTGTCAGGGTTGGGCTTGGTTAACCATTTGCCCGAGCCGCGTTGGTTAATGAATTGCCATGGCCGGGTTGGTTATCGAATTGTCGGGTTTGGGCTTGGTTACCGATTTGCCCGAGCAGGGTTGGCTAACGCATTGTCAGGAGCGTGCGCGGTTGGTTCACGAAACTGCCTGTTCCGGGTTTCTAGAGCGTTGTCAGGCCCGGCCGGCCGGGTTAGCGGCTTGCCAGACCCAACTTGACGAAATTCAGTGCGGCGCGGGTAAACGGCGGGAGTAACTATGACTCTCTTAAGGTAAGGAGGGGGGCCCATGGGCCAGCAAGGAGTTTCTGATGAACATCGGCCGGGACATTTTGACGGCGGGGCAAGACGTAGTTGTTATTGAGGGTGAAGGGTTTGTCCTCAGCTGGTTGATTGTCGAATAGTCGGGGCTGCCGGGCCGGTTACCGATTTGCCCGGCCGGCTTGGTTAACCATTTGCCCGGGCCGGGTTGGTTAACGAATTGTCAGGTTTGGGCTTGGTTAACCATTTGCCCGGGCCGGGTTGGTTAGCGAATTGTCATGGTTGGGTTGGTTAACGCATTGTCAGGGTTGGGCTTGGTTAACGATTTGCCCGAGCAGGGTGGGTGAACGCATTGTCAGGAGCGTGCGCGGTTGGTTCACGAAACTGCCTGTTCCGGGTTTCTAGAGCGTTGTCAGGCCCGGCCGGCCGGGTTAGCGGGTTGCCAGACCCAACTTGACGAAATTCAGTGCGGCGCGGGTAAACGGCGGGAGTGTTGGTTAACGAATTGTCAGGGTTGGGCTTGGTTAAGCATTTGCCCGAGCCGGGTTGGTTAGCGAATTGCCATGGTTGGGTTGGTTAAGGAATTGTCGGGTTTGGGCTTGGTTAACGACTTGACCGTGCAGGGTTGGTTAACGAATTGTCGGGGTTGGGCTTGGTTAACGATTTGCCCGAGCAGGGTTGGTTAGCGAATTGTCAAGGGTTCGGCTTGGTTAACGACTTGACCGTGCAGGGTTGGTTAGCCCATTGTCAGGAGCGTGCGCGGTTGGTTCACGAAACTGCCTGTTCCGGGTTTCGAGAGCGTTGTCAGGCCCGGCCGGCCGGGTTAGCGGCTTGCCAGACCCAACTTAACGAAATTCATTGCAGCGCGGGTAATCGGCGGGAGTCGCTTGGTTAACGTTATGGCCGGGCCAGGCTGGTTAATCAATTGTCCAGGCCCGGTTGGTTACCCAATTGGCCAGGCCGGGGTGGATAACGAATTGGCCAGTCTCGGTTGGTTAACCAATTGCCCGGGCCGGGCCGGGTTGGTTAACGAATTGTCCGGGTCAGACTGGTTAACGAATTGGCATGTCCGAGTAGGTTAACGAATTGCC